>NW_026624013.1:112633-128364 GCF_030028575.1 Malurus melanocephalus
AAGAAAAGAAAAGAAAAGAAAAGAAAAGAAAAGAAAAGAAAAGAAAAGAAAAGAAAAGAAAAGAAAAGAAAAGAAAAGAAAAGAAAAGAAAAGAACATCACTTTATTAGTCAATTTTATTGTAAGACATGGGCACTTTTATTGCCAGTCACGTTTTGAGATAGCAAGTAGCAGCTTTTGACATGTATTCCATGCCTGGCCAAAAGAGTAAGGAAAGAGATTGTTCTGTATTCTTGGTATGTTAAAAGCTCTGTTTCTAAATCCACACTGGTAATTGTATGATCACGTATGAGTGAGAAGTTGCCTTATTGTAAAAACATTGAAGGCTTTTTTGTTTTTTTCTCACAGCTGCTTTACAAGCCCTACAAAAAAATCACTTGTAATGAGTAACAGTAAAAAAACACAGCCWTAAAGGAAATTAGGATTTTTCTTGACACGATGACAGTATTGCTGAGGAACTACCATTGCTCATTGGTTCAACGTGTCATTACACCCACAATCAGAGCTAAGTTTCTACCTTTTAAAAATATTAGATCATGTTATAAATTCACATTTCACCTGTACCCTCTGACATCATGGTACAGGCAATGAGGTTTGCATTAGTGATTGTGATTGAAAGGAAAAACAAGCAGCAAATGAACTGAAGAATACTTGGTCAGGCCGATTGCCTCATCTTGCCCTCAGCAGGGGTCACTGTGATGCCCTGTGCCCAGAGTGAAAGGTTCCTGATGGCAGCAAGTGACAAAGGCTATTGCATTTCATCCCTGCTTTAATAGGTCCCTGCAGGGAAAGATACCATGGCCTGGTCAARCCTTCAGACCCATTTTCCTCAGGACAGTTTCACCAACAAAACAGATAAAATAATATGCAATGAGAGTTATTAAAAGCCTAGTGATTTTATTTCTTTTATTTAATTATTTTTCATGCASACTCATATATTGAAACTTTTCATAAAGCTTTGCATTAAATCTTTACAATGAGCTTTAGCTCATTAACAGCCCATATTGTTATACTTCACTATATATCAYGTGTATTTAGGTGAAATGAATAAGCAGCTTTTGTATGACAATCAAATGAGAGTATGTATGAGTAAGGAGTCATTATTAGTTGTAATAGAAAAATAACTAATGGTCTGATGTAAGATAAAAAAGTAATGCTTAATTTTTCATTATGATTTCAATGCTCATTTATCAGATGGATTTCTCATACTTTTCTGAAATTCTTTTCAATTCTTCTTTCAACGAGAAAGTGCATTTAGCCCAAAATGTCCTCTTTTAATTCCAGCATCAGCARGCTGACGGAAATTCCAAACATCTATTGTTTATGAAAAATCCAAAAATTAGTGACTAAATAAAATATTTTAAAAAGAAAGGCATGCTTGTTTTACATATACATTTTGTAAAAATTTTGATGTGAATTTGAAGAAATCTGTTTTTATTTTTCTTTCTCTGAGTTGAACCCAAGTTGACCATGTCAGACCCATATCTGTKGGTTTTTTGTTATACATTGATAGCATTAGCTTAAAAGGAAAAAGGAGAAAATAAATAAAAATAAATATAATTTTCCAAAAGATCAGACACAAAGAATACATACACACCTCTGTTTAATTAAGAAAAATATTCTCAAAATACAGAGGACTAGAAAAAAGTGCACATAGCTTAGATGGCAATTGATTCACTGAATGTTTCACAAGATAGACACAATGAAATCTTAATTAACTCTGGTTTTCTCAACTCAAAACCATAAACCAAAATAAACTCTTTCAGCCTAATCATGTTTACTCAATTCAGGGTCTAATAAAAAAWTTGAGGGATCAATAGCTGAAGCTGGAAGGAAACAGTGCAAATTCAGAAGRACATTTTGTTTGAACTTCATGCACAATTTATAAAAGTTGCCCATGTGGCATAAATAAACAAAATAAGCTAAAGAATATAAAACATGTAATGAATTTGTTGTGCCTCTTATAATATCAAATTGTTTACAGTCCAGAAAGTGATAAAAAGTATTTTATCCAGACAGAAATAAACACAGGCACCTACTGAATTCTGAGGGGGATTCACCAAGATGCACAGAACACATAACACACTTCCTGCTCAGAATTTCACCTGCTCCAGCATTTGTTTTTAAATTAGTTTGAAATAAAGTTATCAAGTTTCCAGTTATAACTGAACATAGTGGTAGCAGAGTATTTCCTTATCTTGACAGAAATATCTGTGTCACCTGCAGTCAGACAACACGAAAAGTCAGCAATATTACTTCATATAAAATATGAAATTTACAATAGTTAGTAGTACATATTAGTGAAGACAGTACGTACAATGTCTTTGTATGGAGTACTGGCAGATCCTCTTATTCACCCTATTTAGAAAATCTTAACATACTGCATGAGAATAAAAGCCAAAAAAAAGACCTGAAAAGGTTTGGAAGTCACTCTAATAAAATGATTAACTGCTTAAAAAGTTAAATGGTCCATATTTTCTTTCTTCTATGGTAAGGAAAACAGTAGAAACATCAATTTATTTAAAAAAAAATATATATTAACAATTTAGAAATTAGACTCAGAGACAGAATATGTTCCTGAGCTTGAAGAACAGCAGATAAAAAAAAAAAANAAAAAAAAAAAAAAAAAAAAAAAAAAAAAAAAAAAAAAAAAAAAATCTTTGTGGCCAGTAGCAGAATTTGCACCTAATAAGATGGGGGCTTAACTTGAGGTAAACGTTTCTATATTTTCCTAATACGAGTTAACCTTGACAAAGTTTAAGAGGAATCTTCTGATA
Organism: Malurus melanocephalus; assembly: GCF_030028575.1. Lineage (NCBI taxonomy): Eukaryota > Metazoa > Chordata > Aves > Passeriformes > Maluridae > Malurus > Malurus melanocephalus. Next base: position 115,410 of record NW_026624013.1, read on the forward strand.
TGGAAGCCATCTGAGCTCTTTTAATGTTCTTCTGAAGCAGCTGGTACTTGTCATTTTGGGAGTCTGAACACCTGACAAATTTTTGGCATCTCTGAACAAGCTGGCAATTTCTATTAATTTATATTACTGTCAAAAATATTTCAAGGGCCCACAGCTCAGTTATCACAAGAGGGCACTACAGGAATGCCTGCTAAAAAGTACCCAAATATTCTTCTGAAGCGCATTGGCTATTTTTTCCTTTCTCATTTTCTCCTTACATTAAAGCACAATAAAGGCAAAAATGCTAAAAGAATTACCAAGATCTCACAGTTTGTTCATGGAAAGTATTCATCTGGTGAAGATGCTTAAGAATTTATACAATATAGTGTCAAAACACTATGTTATCATTTTTTAATGGTTATTATTCTTTACACAGCTCTAAAACATTGCTTCCACCTCTATTTTACCCATACCATCTTTTTCATGCCCAAGTGTTCTCTTTATACGTTTTGCAGTAAGATCAATAGCCCACTTGAGATGCCTCTATGGCAATAGAAACAACACAGGGAACAGGCAGGAGGAGCTGAAAGCCACAGTGCAGCCAGAAATCTGTGAGCAAATTGCTGTTACAGAAACATGGTGGGACGAATCCCTCAACTGAAATGCTGCTCAATATCAGGAAGCTCCTGCTCCAAGGATATCCTCCTTGCAGAGAGGATAATTTCTTAATCCAGGTGATAGTCAGCCCAACTGGAGGACAAGGGTTACTGGAGCAATTGCTCACCAGTGTGGCTGAATAAATCAGAGCTGTAAAGATTGGGGGCAGTCTGGACTCCTGTGATCACACCTTGCTGGAATTCACAACGGTGAGTAGAGTCATGACACTGATTTTAAGAGAACCTCCAGCTATTTAAGGAACTGGTGGATGGGCACTCCCCAGGAAACGCCCTTGGGAACAAGGAAATTGAACAGACATGACAGCATTTTAAGCTGTCATTTTTCTTAGAGTCATGGAGATCTTGATTCCTATGTGTGAAAAATCAGACAAAGATGGCATGAGACCATCATGGCTCATAAAGGAGCTTCTGATAAAATTGAAGTGTAGGAATGAAATTCACAGACAATGGAACCAGGAATGTCTCCTGAGAAGAATACAGGGATGTTGTCTAGATATATAATGATCAAATAAGGAAAGCTGAGACACAGTTGGAGCTGAGCTTGGGAAGGGATGAAAATCATAAAAAGAACTTTTACAGGTGTGTTGTGCAGAAAAGGAAGATGAAAGAAAATGTACCCAGGCTTACAGAAGYAGTGTCCCAACTTGGAGMAGGCCTCAGTTAATCCCCAAAATTKTTGCCTCACTTTTCAATGGCAATTTCTCTTCCTGCCTCTCTCAAGCCCCTGAACCATAAGGATTGGTGAACAGTCTCTCCCATCCCAGGAGAGGATCAGGTTTTAAGGCCAYGCGAGGAGCATACAAAAATCCATGGGATTACAGGCTACGTCCCAGTACTCTGAAGGAATATTCTGATGTAACTGTCGAGTTACCACTCTCTCACATTTGAAAAGACATGCAAGTCAAGTGAAACCCCCAGTGACTGGAGAAAGGGAAACTACAGAGCCATTTTTAAAGAGTAGGAAGTCCCTGGGAACTCTCAGCTGTCAGCCTCATCTCTATTCCCAGGAAGATTCTGGAGCAGATCCTTCCACAGTCTCTGTTGAGACTAAGGAAGACAAGGAAGTGATTAGAGACAGCTTATGTGGGCAAATCATGTGTGACATAGCTAAAGGCCTTCTATAAGGGACTGACTGCATCAAGGGACAAGAGAAAAGCTATGGATGTCATCTACCTGGACTTTGAAAGATTCTCCACAACATTCTTACCTCTAAACTCGAGATATTTGGGGCTGATGGATGTGCTGTTTGGTGTATAAGGAATTGGCTGGATGACCATGAGTTACAGCCAATGACTTGGTGTCCACATGGAAACCAATACTGAGTGCTGTTCCTCACAGATCTCAGCACTATTTAATGTCTTCATCAATGCCATCAGTGGGATGGAGTTCACCCTCAGCAAGTTGGCAGATGACACCAAGCTGAATGGTGCAGTTAGTTTGCTGGAGGGAGGGGACAACACCCAGAGTGACCCTGACAGGTCCTTGCAAATCTCATGAAGTTCAATAAGGACTAGTGCAAGATTCTGCAGCTGAGTTGGGGCAATTCCCAATGTCAGTACAGACTGGGAGATGAATGAATTGAGAGCAGCCCTGGGCAGAAGGGCAGGGAGGGGATTCTGCCCCTCTGCTCCRCTCTGCTCAGACCCCACTTGCAATGCTGCATCCAGCCCTGGRCTCCCCAGAACAACACAGACATGTCAGAATGGGTCCAAACGCGGACAGAAAGAATTATCAGGAAGTTTGAACACCTCTTCTGTGAGGCCAGGCTGAGAGAGTTGGGATTGCTCAGCCTGGASAAGGCTCAAGAGACACCTTATTGTGGCCTTTCAATATGAAAAGAGAGTTTACAAGAAAGATGGAGAGAAACATTTTACCAAGGCATGTAGTGATAGGACAAGGGGCAATGGTTTTAAATAGAGAGTAGATTTCACCCGGACAAATGAAATATCTTTTGTGATGAGAATGGTGAGACACTGGAGCAGGCTGCCCAGAGAAGCTGTGGGTGCCCCTATCATTTGAAATGTTCAAGCTGAGATTGGCTGGGTCTTTGAACAACCTGAGCTGGTGAAAAATATCCCTGGCCATGACAGGGAGGCTGGACTACATGAACTTTAAAGMAAGCCCTGCACTCCCCATTACAAAATTCATGCAAGCCAATCCTGCACCATAACCTTCAGAAAACAATTCTTGACAAATTTAAATTTACCTCTCTTTCATTTTCTGCTCATGGGGATTCCTGTTACTTAAGACCCAACTTTGCCAGGKAAATCCTGTGCTTTTTCTTTTGAAGGTGTGCTTTGCAGTGGGCAAAGGTATTCATGTGAATAATTATACCATGTGCATACCTTGTGCTTTAAATAGCTCTCTGTTTTATTCTAGAACTGACTGCAGCAGCCATATGATTTGTTTCAGTACACCAGCAAGGTTATGCTTTGGTTCTAAATCTGGCTGGCTGATTGATTTTTACTAACAGCAAAGAGACATCATAACTTTTCCCAGTTAAATACACTCAGTCTTTCTCAAAACAGACTAAAATGTCTTTTGAAATGAAACTATATACATATATATCATTTTATGTCAATATTTGCATGCAAAAATCCCTGCTAAAGCAAAGAGACAAAGGTTAGAAGACTTAGGGTTTTTTCTCCAAACATAARTTAAAGCTCATGGCAAAAAATCTTCTCATGAGACAAAACATTTTGAAACCAAGTCATTCTTATTTATTAAGAATTATTAAATATTTACTAATCTTTATTACAATTCTAAAGTTCTGGCATTTTCTGCTGCATTTCACTACTCCAATATTTTTTTCTATAATAGTAGTTCTATTAGTGTTGCTAAAACAATAAAGTTATAAAATCTGGTATCATAGATAGATTTTTTTAAAAAAATGTCATGTGTTTTGATTCCACCAAGATGACATTTTAAAGAGTAAAGATATTGTATCAGAATTATTTTGACTAATTTTACTTACTAATATAACCTTACTARAATAATTTGGAACATCCTGAACCCTGTGAAATACAGTTTTTTCCTGGATTTATTTTGCCTGTTTGTCACCTTCCCTTTGGCATGCCCTAACTGAACAAGGACAATCCTCATGAGTAAGAACAATTTTTATTTTCTGTGGGTGAGCTGATGGCTTCTGGCTACTTTATGTTGYGCAAGAAATACAGTCTATATCCCTGTGTTCTAGATATCACAAGGATTCAGGTATCTTACCAATATGAGCTAGCTAAAAAAGACAGAATTGCCCTTCTGCGAGTATAAAATAAAATTTAATCTGCCTTCAGCCTTACAAGTCCTTTTTTATAGTTTGTTTTTTTTTCTGTTTGTAACTTCAGGGATTCTTCATAGCTAAGGAAAACCAAGACTTTGAAACTGGTTGACACTATTATCTTAAAAACTTGATGTAAAGCAAGTCTATGAAACTCTTTGATACCAAACTAGGAACTGTGGTTCAGGTTAAGCGCCTCAGTGCGCTATTTTAAGGTGACTTTGCTCCTTTTCCAAAATGAGTTAACTGAAGATGGGTCATAAAATGCAGTACAGTTCTGGGAAGCTTCTTAAGAATAGTAAGGTTAAGCTAGATTTAAGAAGCTGCTGGAAATTCGCATCATAAAAATAATCTCTTGAAGGCAAGGAATCAGCAAGCCTGTGATTTCAAAATAGAATAAAAATCAAATTTCCCAGCAGTACATATTCATGAAGTGTCTTTTTGTTTCTCTGTCAGCTGCAGCAGATGCGTAATGTACATTGTCTATGCACATACTATTTTGCCAGAGCAGTGGCTAAAAAATGGCTTGCATTGTACTTAGTTTCATCACATTTAAAAAGCACATTTGTCTTCCAATGATGAAGGGATATATTATACACATTTTGATAAAACTGTGGCTTCAGCAAGTTTTGTTTCCTCCATAGGTCCCTGGAGGGCTAAAGGTCTTCCTGTGACAAATTTTGTCAGCTGCTTTAGGATTTTGGAATGTGTGTTCCTCTCAGGCTATAGRCAATTTTGCAAGTGGGTGTGTGCAATAATTATGCAGTTTGTGTTCCTACTGGAGAAATCTTGATCTGCTGCAGTGGGTAAARCTCTGGATTGGCAGCCACGCTGAGTCATTCACCAAAGAGGACTTGACCTGAGAACTGAGCACAATCCTTTCAATTCTTTACAGATGTTCACTCACAAATGTTTGATATCCCCAGAGCTGGAATTGATTTCCTCCTTTATAACCCATTTAAGAGGATTTGCTATATAAGCACTAACTGCATGATAGACTGGTGTTGCTACAGCATCTTGCTGCCTGTCTGAATTCTGGTGTTCAGCTACTCTTTCAGCCACTGAGGTCTTTTCACTGGTGGTTCAGATCTCAACAGACTCCTAACAACACTCTGACATGGAAATTATTTTCTTTTACTTGATGATAATGTTACTTAAAAAAAAAAAAAAAATAAAATCTTTTCTGTGTTAAGAGCTAGAAAAAAACCCCAGCATAACATCTGATAGATGCCTGTAAAATAAACTTGATATTCTTGTACATGGAGAGCCAGCTSTGTTTCCCACCATCACAGAAGGAAACACTCTGTAGTTCCTGAGACATGTAAAATGTGTTTCAAGTGTGAGCATTCAAGTTGAAAATTCCTCCTGAGTACCAATAGAAATTCTCTAATGAAGAAAGACAGAGAGARCAGACAGTTCACAAGACCGTGAAGAAAATTTATGGTCATTACTTTGCATGTCCTGGTGTAGACTATTTTTAATATAGAACATTTTTTTTTTTAATAAAAAAATAAAAATATATAGGTAATGCAGAAATGGTTGATAATACACACAAATTAAGGTGGCAACAGAGATTAGCTCAGWTGGTCAGAGTATGATGCTAATAATGCCAGGGTTGCAGGTTTAATCCCTGTGCTGGGCCATTCCTACAGGAGTTGAACACACTCATTCTTATGTGGGTCCCTTCCAGCTCAGAATATTCTATGATTCTGTAAATAAAACACATCTTCTAAATAGGTTACTGCTTTTTCTCTTAAATATTTTACTCATGAGATTATGATGTTTGAAATGCTGCTACACCTCCCAGAAGTACCACAGCCTAGTAATCCCAGAATATRTTAAAACTGGGAGTTGAGTAACAAAGAGTGTTTTGTTACACAGTGTTTTTTTATGAATTTTAATGTAGGTGCAGAAAAAAAATATGTAAAGGATATTAAGCAGAGTTGAATTCCTAACTTCTGGATCTCTTACTTTAGCAATAAAGAGGACAAAAATGACAATAATATTAYAAAGCTTATAGTTGATAGCCTTACAGTGAACGTATTGGAATATATGCATAAATTATTGGAATTGTTCAAATATAAAGTGATAACCTTTAAAAAAATCATTAAAGTTTGGAAGAGCCAGGACTTACAATATTACATACTTGAAGAAACTGTCACACTGTCTTGGCAAGGTTTTCTGGGAGATGAAAGGCAGCAAGAAACCTGCCAATACTGATGCTAAACTGCACTAATAAATAACATGGGAAATTTATATAAATCAACAGTTGGCACAGAGCTTAATTTTCTTCTTGCAAAGAAGTTTGACATTTTTTCCTATGCTGCAAAAAAGGAAAAAAAAAAAAAAAWGTTTTGCTATATTTTATTGCAACAGGTATTTGAGGCTGGASAAGTGTAAAACTCAGAGATTATAATGCTTGAGCATTATATTACTGTGACATGCTGGTTTTACAGTTGCTTCTGRCTTTACCAAACTTTGGCCATATGGGATTGATTTTTTTTGTCAGATATTTTAGTACAAACTACTATCATTATCTTATGTTTACTTAAAAAAGTCCATCCTGACCCTCAAACCCACCACCCCCAAATACTGAAATAATTTGAAGCGGCCTTGTGTCCTTATGCATAAAGCTTTAGCATTTGGATTGTAAATATCTTGCAGATGCTCAGTAGCAATTTTTTAGAGTTTTGTTGCTTAATTCTTCAAAGACTTTCTTTGCATTGCCCATTCTCTAAGAATGTTCTCCTTGCAATTATTAATCTTTTGTGTCAAAACAATTTTAGCCTGGATCCAAAGCTGGTCAGTGGTCTGCTCTGCTCCCTGWCCTCTTTTTTCCACAATTCTAATTGAAGCAAGAACCAAGAGACTCAATAAAAATTTTGTCTACCAAATACAGATGATATCATGGGGTCCGAGTGCAAGAAGGCAGGTTAAAATAGGGAACTGGAACATGGATTTGCAGTGACTTTGAAGGCTGAAATTGACTGGGAAAATAGATTAGTTTGGGCAAAGGAGACTTCCACAGAGCTGGCAAGGCAAAAAGACGAAGAACATGTGGTGTGGATGGCATGTTTGTACATTGTAAACAAATCAAGCAAAATAAACCAAAAACCATTGCACAGTGTTGCTAGAAAAATAGTCTCAAGTAGGGTAATTTTATTTGACTTTATTTCTTGCCAGTGGACAAAAATTTCTGAACTTTGATTCCGACAGTAAGAAAAAAAAAAAAAGAAAACTGAAGAAATACTTAGGTAGCATCTATCCTCTTCCCTCCATAACCTCTATTTTTGATGTGTTCTCTGTTGGGTACACTTTCTCCATCAAAAGTATTTTAGGGAGGCATTGGGTTGCAGAGGAGAGAGAAGTAATCTATATAATTGTGATAGAGTTTTTTGGGTTTTTTTTTTTTTTTTTTGGACATGAGATGATGTTTGGCCATGCTATGTCTGCTATGGACAGGATGAAGGAGAAAATGACATTGTGGAGGAGAGCTCAAAGGTATTAAATTAAAAGTTAGCAGGAAAGAAGGCTCTGTATTTTGCCAAYGCATAACATGTGTTTCAGTAAACTATTGAATTTGAATTCAAAAGTCTTTGTGTGTGCTCTACTCCTCCTTTCCCAATCTCAGGAAATCTCTGTATCATTCATATTTTCCTTGCACGTGTTACAAAGCATGTTTGATTATTACCAGCCTGACACACAAGTGCAGTGATGTGTCTGCACAAATTCAAAAGTTGTGCCAAGATGTTTTCCCCATCTTGCAGATGAATGAGGCACACTATTYCTGGAATATCCCTAAAGAAAACAGGAGGGACCTTCACAGTGTGAATTCCTCTAGTGAGCTGGATACAGAGAATAATATGTACTCAGGCTGCTGAGAGAGATTCRGGTGTTATGAGGATATTCCAAGATGGATATTTCTTACTCTGTTGGAATTCTACTCCYTTTCATCATTTCTCAGCAGCAGCCACAATAGGAAAAAGAAGCAGGAAAAAAAGAACCCACCTGTCTGGAGATATTTGTTCATATGTGGTACTGATTTGTGTTTTCACTTTAGTGTGCTCCACATTGTAAAAAACAATGGAAAGGCTTAGCCTGTTCTTCATGTTTCTCTGAGCCTTCAGGAAAAGTTCTCATTTGTATACTCATCCTACCTGTTCGATCTCGCAGAGCAAAGCCTCATTCTGCTGTAATTAAATCAGAGAACAAACCCAGCCAAACAAGAGCCAGCAGATGGTGRGCATCATATGACAATCTTTAGGAGTTGCTTTGAAGTAGTGTTCTGTGTAACAAGCCCTGTCACAACATGGTGTATTCATGGTGAAAATCAGCTCCTGATTTTCAGTTTTCAAAAGTGTTCTGTATGATGTGTTGGAGAAACAAATAAATATTTGTCTGCTTTTTTTTTTTTTTTTTATATAGCCTTCATTTATATTGAGTTTTTTTTTTTTTTTTTATATAGCCTTCATTTATATTGAGTATTGATCAACTACCATTCACATAAAGAGCTGAATGCACAGAGTAAGAAAAAAACCTGAATAAAAAATGTTGCTGAGTTCGGACCACACAGATGTACTCAGAAATGTGTTTTCAAGTGTATTCCAGAGTACAGGAACTTAGGACACTTAATTCAGAATCAAACAGTAGACTTTTGTTTTCCATTAAAAAGGAAGTTATCAATGCATTTAGCAACACTCTGATTAATAACACATTAATCTAAAGCAAAAAAAAGTTTTCCAGAGTAATGTTATCGTGTTCTGTTATCAAAGAGAAAGTGGGAGTGCAGGAGATTCCCTTCTGGGCTTGTGTATGTCTTGCCATCCCCATTACTCGTTTCTGACAGCTAACACCCACTTCTCATGCAAATCTTGCCTTGAACTTTTTGCTCCGAGGAAAATCTTACTTTTCTAAGTCCACATTGTAATTATATTTGTCATTCTTGTCATATTGGTTAAATGTCACTCTGGGGAAAATAATACAGTAATTAGCAGTGATTTGTTCAGAATGTTTGCTCTGGGTCTAGCTCTTCAGAGCAGCAGCCCTCTAACTTTTGTGTAGGGGGATGATACTTCTTGCTTCCTGTAGCAGTCAATGGCTTTTGCCTCTTTGCTGCAGAGATGGTKATGATTTATCTGTCCCCACGTTTCTAGGGACTCCTCAGTGCATCCACAGCGACTGTTCAGGTGTGCTGCAAACTCTCACCKATCCCTTTCCACCACAACACCGCGTGTGATAAATCAACACCCCAGTAAAAAGGTTCTTGCAGCCAACCTGCTTTGTCTTATCTGCTCAGGATATTGCAGGGATTTCTACACTGCATTAAATTTAGAACAACACTGACCATCTTCTCTATCCAAAATCCTCACATTGTAGGGGTTACTGTGAGCCACTCCCTTCTTTTTTTGCATAATATCTTCTCCAGCAATAAATTTTATTCTGTAGAATATTATAAAATGCCTTACCCTAAACAGGAACAGACTCTTGTGGGGATTGCCTTCAACAAAGCTAAAGATTCTGATTTCAGGAATTAATTTTAGGCAGCAATGTGACCTGAGTAAAGCTGTTCAACCCTTAAGAGCACTGGTAATAAAATGGAACAATATCAGGTATCATTGCCTGTTGCTACTAGATAAGTATTGCAGGAGATAATTTACACACTGAATATATTTTAAAGAATTATTCTGAAATTCTAGATGTGACTGAACTACAAATTATTTTAAAAACAAAAAACTCATATCACAGAACAGAAAAAGAGAAAAAAAATTCCATCACTTTTTTATGGGCAATTTTTTTGTTTTTATATAATTAGATATGAAGTCACACTACAACATCGTATAGTTCAGGCTATCTCTGATGAATTTTTGTATTTCACTTTCAAATACAACTAATCAATACATCATCTTTGAATACAGATTCCAGAAAAAAAAAAAACAAAAAAAAACCATAGAAGCTCTAAACCTGTACTTCTAAAGGTTGCTTGGTGCCAGAATGAATCACATTTTTGTCATATGAAGTTAAGCACCACATCACTTTATCTACTAGTAAAGAATTTTGGTGAAGTTCTGGGGATTGTGATATTTTAGAGTTTCAAAGGCAGGCCAAAATCTGAATTTACCAGCATTATAAGGATTAAAACCACATTTTGTAGAATATGAAATAATAAACACCCTTAACAGAAAGCAATACAATATAATTCTAGATGATAGTCATGTCAAATTTCTCCTCTCACAGAAGTGAATATATTTTATTGTGTTTTCAAATTACACGCTTGCATTTTCTGTTGTATGGAACCATCTATAATAGTTTTATTTTAATTTTTTATTTTTCCATGGATTCATTTCTGAATAGAAAATTTGATAATAATAGCTGTCTGGAGTTTCTTCCTCTTTTTTTCCTCCCACATCAAAAGTTGGTTCTTGTCCTTCATTTTTTCTAATCTGGTTTTGAAGCTCACTTCTCTCATTTTCAAGAATGTTCATGGAAAGTGCCATGAAAACCCTGTAATATTGGATTATACCAGACAATTTTGCATTCCAGTTGTCTGACTTGGGAGGAAAATTAGGAAACATCATCTATTTCCTAAAAGTGTGGCTTTTTTGCTGCAATGCTAACATTTGGTCACACATTCTTTTACGATCCCTTGACAGTGTTATGTTTATAATAATTTCTCTGCTGCACTAGGATCTCTTTCTGGGGCTCAGTGTTCCCATATTTGGTACCAACTTCTCACAGCTCTGCTCTGCCCTTACATAACCCCCACAACTTTGCAATCCCTCTCTTTGTAACTCTTGATGTGCCTCTTTTACATTTAAAATATAAGTCCCTTGTCCCCCCCCCGTGCATGACAGCAACAGGATATTTGACTACAGACCCACTTCTGCTTCTCCTAAAGTATAAAATGTCTTTTGAAATCCTCCATGTCAGAGGATCAGGATAYAACCATCTTGCAGACAAGTCAATGGGCCTGCTCCACTCTCCTTCCCAAAGGTCAGATTTGTGTCTCTGTGTTGGAGTGTGCCCAGGAACACTTGGACATAGTGCCATACACTGATATTATGTATGCCTGGTGAATTTATCCCAATCAATCTAACAGGAATCCATCATCTGTTGTTTTAATAAACTGCACTGTTTCTTATTGAACTCAGCCAGACTCACAGTGTTGGACTGGTAAATCACACCATTGGTGAGGCTGTGATCATATATGGCACCAGACTTATAGAGTAACCCACACTATTTGCACATCTGGGATCTTACTGAATGCAGCCAAGCTTATAGTGCCATTTAATAGTACAGAAATTAAGGCCAGCTGCACTCGAGCCCTCTGATCTCTGAGGAACAACAGGGATGCAAGAGGTTCACCTTTTCCAAAATTTCTATGCTCTTAACATGATAGTATCAACAGCTTCATATTATTGCACTCTCTTTTAACGCTATTTTAGAAGATTCCCTCAAATTTTTATGCTGCAAGGAGAATTTATATAGGAATTTCTTCCCTGTGCATAATTTCTGCTCTTCACTGAGCTGTTACARTATTCCAAACTTTTTAAGGCTTGCTCTGTTGAGGTAAGATGGTGTATACTCAGGCCATAAAAGAACTAGAAGTGGAAAAGCAATGCAYGGGGCTTTTATTTCAGCTTATGCTAGAATTAAAGGTCTGGAGAGGAACAAAAAAATGCCAGGTGGTTTGGAGCTGAATAAAACCATTTTAGACAAAACAAAGAAGAATTATGTTTGCAAAACTTGACCGTCTCTTCTTTTTTGGATGAGMACTCTTTGCCACTTCAACCTAATTTTGCAGATGCCTTTGCTTCCTCGGCATTTGTTTGCATCTGCTTCCTCTGGCTTTGTTTATAAGTTAATTTTTCATGTGTAAAAGAAAAGGTGAAAAGGAAGGAAAGAGAAGTACACAACCCTGGATCTTAACTACGACTGACAGCAGGATCTTGGRCTTTTTACTGCCTGAAATCCAAACTAAAGGCACAGAATCTTTGGCTTTCTTCTGTGYAGCAGATTAYTGTGCACAGTCATCARYGCATTGCAGCATAGCTGCAAGTCARGTTATTTTCTGRGGGAGGCTKAGAGGATGAGAAAGAGGTTGWACCRCTCTTTCAGATTTAGAAGATGTTTTGGAAATGTATTTTCTTTAAATGACATTGCTGCYGTTCCTAGATCTTCAAGGCAAATAATGCATCCTTCTATTTTACTAATCCAAATATTATATTTAGACTGAAGGAATGTAATTAACATTGGATTATAATCAGTTGTTGACAATACTAAGATTTAAAATAATTTCTTATTCAAATAATTATTCATGCTAATTGAAAGCATTTTAATGCAACATCAGTCTAATGATTTTCATACAGAGGGAAGGAAGTTTATAAGTTTTTAATTCTGCGCACCTTCACCACACCTGATGCCCAAAGTTTTCACAGACAATGGTTAACACTGTTTTGTTAATCTTAAAAGTACTTGGCCTTCAGTAGATTCAAAGATCTTCGCCGTTACTTTGTCTTATCAAAATATTTCAACATCCAGGTTTGGTTTCCAACATACATTTTCACTGAAACAGCATTCTAAACACTGTCCTCAAGCCAGAACCAGTCACCTAAGGCATTAGATAAATAGAAAATGAGTAATGATGATTGTCTATACATGCCCAGTACAAGTTCATAAACATGCTTTTAGGACAAAATTGAAATAAATTCATCCACTGCATTCATATATGCATGAATGCAAAGTTAATACGTGTTGTAATGAACATACATTCTTTCTCTCTCTACACTTGTGTTTATGCACATACACTAAAGTATGATTTTTATTGAAGGTTCACATTCTGAGTAAGTTATAGTTGGCAAAGATAATCATAAAATGCTATCTGGACTCTTTTCTCCCTTCTTCCTCTGCATGCTGTGTCGAGAGACAGAAGTAAAAACCCAGATTTTCTGTTTACTTTTAGTTTGCAGTTATTTAGATTCTATCAGGGAGGAAAACATGTGTTTGTGATACCCTTTGGCTTCAG
>NW_026624013.1:128706-132753 GCF_030028575.1 Malurus melanocephalus
TGCTTTGTCCAAAGGCAGCACATGCTCCCCTCCATGGAATAATTAGGATGGTTGTTTTATAAAATAATTGATGAAAAASCTAAGTTTTCCTTAACTGGGAAAGAAGTAATACTATTTTTCTCWGGTAGACATCAACAGAAGGACGTAACCTTTTGATCTGTGGAAATTTTTTTTGCATCTATGCATAGATGTCTATCCAAAGCCCAGCTGTTCTAAAATGAGTATTTCTTCCTTCTTTTATAAATTCTTTAGACAGGCAAAACATGACATTTCATGGTCATACAGGCTCTTCAAAAATATTAGAGGATTGAAAAATAGAATCTGGCATTTGATCCTATGAAAGTTCTTCCTGGACAAAATAAAAGGACAAATAAGAAATCAAGAGGTAAGGACRAGGAACTCCTTGGCATATGACCTTATGCTACCATGACTGAATCATTGATATCCGTCATTCAAGACAGCATTGAACTCGTGCTACGTGTTATTATGACCCAACCTTCTGCTTTTAATTTTTATTTTTACCCTTTTCCTTATATTCTGAAAGTCTATTTTACATACATATATATACTGATGGGCTTGCATCAGGCTGGCAGCCTGTCACTTAGTGGTTTTCCCCAGGGCTCAATTTTAGAGGCAGCAGTGAAGCTTGTTGGAGTTCAARGAGTGTCTGGACAATGTTCTTAGAGGGTTTGGTTGTCAGTAGTCCTGTGAAAAACAGGGAGTTGGATTCATTGATCCTTRTGGCTCTCTTCAAGCTCATTATATTCCATGATTCTGGGATTAAAAACAGGATGGAACCCAAGCTCWCTCACATTTCTGATGAATTTGATATTTAGATGCATTTGAAATGCTGGCTAAACTTCTATAATTAAAGAATTCTCTCACAAAACACTTTTTTTTCCAAAACCATGGAAAAATTCAAACTGAACACAATTTTTATCAGGTAAAGGCATGAAGTTTACCATTCAGATACTTATCATAAACAATSRAAAGGTTCAGYAWCTKCACATTGCAGCTAAGTATGCCCAAKTTTAATTTMTYTGCTTTAAACAGAACAAGAATYTGGTTTATTCATAATAGGTTATATAACATAATTGCACTAGCTATATTGTACTAGAATTTTCTGTACTAGAATAATCAAATATTCATTGTTTATTGAAAAATTCAATAATCCTGTGTTATTTTCAACACATGTTTAATTCATTAAATTAATTGTATATTAAACATGTCACAGAATGGAAATAAAAAGGAAATTATGGTGCAAATATTTCATTTTTTCTCACCCATTAATATTCATTAKAAGCCCATTKCTCTWGGTGCAATTTAATATMTTTCAATTAATCTGAGCAAAATTAYTATTWAATTTCAGAACTTTGAGCTTCCTTTTCTGTTCTGTGATTTTTTTTGGTATAAAACATAAATATTTTTCTTCTTTAAAGTAAAATTAGTCAAAGTATTTCTGTGTCTAGTTAAGATTTCGAGCCAATTACTCCAGATTAAGAACAWTTTACATTGATTCTACAATGTAATTGTTGTTCTGTAAAGTTCCCAAGTTAAATTTGGCTCATTTTTAAATATTTTATTTTATTTGCAATTTAATTATGGTTAATGAGAATTCTGCTCTACATGAGAAACAGCCTAGGATAAACAGCTTTTTATATTTATTGAAGYAATCTTATTCTGTGGCAATGTTGCAAACTGTTCATTTTATTACAGAAAATTGCATATGATGGAGTTATGAAAGAGGCCAGGACTTTACCTCAAGKCAAGGAGGAGCATTTGTATCAATCTTTTAAAATACCCTTACTTAGGTGTGTTTTTGAAGACTCTTGCTGCTCAACAGGTAAACTCCTGCTARTTTGTTCCACCCTGCCAGAAATCCTGTGTATCATGAAGGCAGGGATGGCTGCACATCATCCTCAGAGTTTAACAGCTTTGACTCTTTCCAGAGACTGAAGAGWTCAACCAGAGTTTACATGCAATAAAACATTGCAGTTGTCAGCGCAGCAGCTCTGGGACCAAAGTCCAGAGAGCTTTTGCCACCCACGTTTTTCAGATTTCACAGAGGCAGAGTTTTGTCACTCTTTAGCTCATGTCCCAGTTCTCTGAAAAGMTAAAGATCTGATAAAGTGGCAGAGAAAGGAGAGCCTGCATTGTTAATATCCTTTTGTTCATGTGTACAGAAGGGATTTGGTATAAAAGTCTAACAATACACCTGCACTTTCAGAACCAAATTAATATAATTGTAAATTAATACTTTCCTGTAGTGTTTGTATATACACGTAACATTCATGCATATATATATAACAATCCTGTTTGTGTTTATTTAACATTCTACTTCACCAATTAATAATTTACTGAAATCCAGTTATTCTTTATAATCCTGGCAGGAAAAAATATAAAATCCCCTCAAACAATTTAACTTCATTCTGCCTTTGGGGAAAGGAACAGCAGATGATGCCAAAACCTACACATCAGTGCACAGATGCATGAAGGTTGTAAGGGTTGAATTCTGTTATTGAGGAAAAGGTATCTTGTTCAAATGGCATTAAGCTGATTACAGAAGGAATATCCTGAGTACAAATATCTCTCCCAGCAAATGCAGTCTTTTCATAAGGCAGCTGTGATCCTAAATTCAATGTGATCAAATAGGTTAAAACACAAGTAATCCCTGGAGGTACTGAAGAATCTCACCAAATTTGTCATCAGCTTTTCATCTCCTATCAGTTAGTTCATTTTACATATTGACATGAATCAAAAGGAAGAAATTCCAATGTTGCTTCATATTTAAAATAAATGACTGGGCTCTTCCTCTGTTGCATAATCTTGAACCAAATCTCTGCTCACCTATAGTTTTCCRACCAAAAAATAATTTCTTCAACTAGAAGGGCTTTATGTACCTTGTTCTTGGGAAGGACAAAGAGATACTCCTGAATTTCCTTCTCAGACAGTGGCCTAATAACTCTGCTTGATGTACTTGAACATGACCGTACCCCCAAATGCCTCTGCTGATCACATCATGTTTTTATCATTGCAAATTTCTGAGCTTTGGCAAGCATTTCTGCCTTCAGTGCTAAAGAGAATGTCCTTCTTAAATTGCTAAGAGGTCTCATGTGAGAGGGAAAAGTCCTATCTGTCATTTATATTGAATAAAAGCTTTAAATCATCYGAATTTTCTCCCTCAGTAAGTGCTTGTTCCTGTTTAAAATTAGATGTTCTGGAAATGTAATTAAGATAGTATTTTTTTCCTTCAATAAGATGTACTAATATAAGAGAGAARCATCAGTTTTCAAGCAATGCAGCAATCTGGAATCTGCATCTTAATTGAACACAAGTTTTTTCTATTGTTCTTGTTTAGTCAGTTTTACAACTCTAGCTTTGATGTGCATCTTTCACAAAAAGACTAAAGGAACATTTAAAAAAAATCTGCATATGTCAGAGTGGAATCTAAAAAAAAAAAAAAAAGGTATTTCATATGACAGGAAGGGCACCCAAGGTGGCAGAAAAGACTACATAAAGTGTGTTGATTCTTGTGGGATGAAAATATCTCATCTGAGCACATACATGGTAAATTTTTTGTATATTTGTTATTTGGGTTTCTTTTCCCCAGGATAAGAAGGAATCCAGCTATACTGTAGCTTCAGCTTCTATAAACTCAAATATTCAGTGAGAACACAAACCTGTCATGGGTTTATACTTCTGCAAATTGGACTGGAAAGCCCAATCTAATGCTTGACATCTGTCTTACAAGAGCTCAGTGAAGTCTCACCGAAATGCAGTATATCACTGCAAAGCTGTAACTACTGTCTTGGGTATTTCTTCCCTTTCTCTGTCACTTCCACGCTACATCAGTATTTTAATTTATTTCACAGCGATACCTCCAATTGTCCTTGAAAAGTTTCACTGTTACCTTTTGCTCATCCTTTGCTACAGAAAACCATAGAACACATATTTCCTTGCAAGGAACAAAATGAGAGGCAGAAAGACAGCTTCCTTAATTCCTTTTCTCATAAAAAAGAGTGTGATTTTTTTTTTTTTTTTTTTTTT
>NW_026624013.1:132786-137581 GCF_030028575.1 Malurus melanocephalus
CAGCCACTCACTCACTCACTCACTCACTCACTCACTCACTCACTCACTCACTCACTCACTCTCTCATTCACCCTTCCTTGGCTGGGTAGGGGACAATCAGAAGAGCAAAAGTAAGAAAACTTGTGGGTTGAGATTTACGGTTTAATAGGGTAAGTAAAAGTCATTCACACAAGCAAAACAAGGGGTTGATTCCCCACTTTCCATGGTCAGGCAGGTATTGAGCCATCTCCTGGGAGAGCAAGGCCCCATTACCATTAACAATGACTCGAGAACTCTACTTTCTGCTTCTTATAGCATAAAAACTTCTTTGCCGTAAAGCATTTCTCAGTTAATTGTGTCCAATTCAATAAACTTACTGAAAAGAAAATATAATTTTATAAAGGAAGTAATTTTAATAATAGTTATTAAACAAAAGGGTTTGGACATGAATCTGTCTTCTCAGCTGATAGAWAACCAATGRTAGAAACRAGTACAGAATTCCAGGAAAATMATTCCTTTAGATTTCTYTTGTTTCTTAACCATTTCTGAGCAMYTGGACACTGTTAAAGAYCAATGAATAGGCTCAGTGGAAAACTGACYAAACCCTGCTGAGTAGCTTTTATTTGTCTCCTGTGAGAGAATCTCTACTTCTRAAAGCAAGACTAGACAAAACTGAAATTAATCCTATGGTAAGACATTTAGTGTTCCTCATTACTTCAGATTCTCTCACAGAGATCCTGAGAAAGACATCAACACCCTCTCCCTGAACAAAACTGTTCAACTGTACAGGGAATAGCTGTTCCTGGTTGCTGTAGACCTGCTAGCAAAAGACAAAGATCTTTTTTTGCCTTGACTTTAAGAAATTCATTAACCCATTGAAGTTAAGGAGGTACCATTGCAGACATTATTGTCTAGGACTGGACATGAATGAGTGAATGACTATAAAAYGTGTACAATAGAACATGTACAAACKTAATTGCTACATTAAGATACAAAGGAAAAAGGAAGGGAAATWAAAAAATTATCATTAACTGGCTGTTGGGATGCTTTCATAATGCTTTTCCTAGTGATTGTCTAACTCTCTGTTCCTTATTTGATTCATTTATTTTCATTATTGTTTTATTTCCAGAACTTCCTCTGCTGTTTTTTGCAGTTCAAATACATTGCTTTACCCCAAGATTTTACTTTATAAATTTTTCTCCCAGAGTATTTGAATGAGAATTTGCCTAATTCCTACCAGCATTCTAACTACAAGTTYATTACTCCAAGCCAGTTTCTGCTCAAGCAGTGACAAACCACCTGGGGGAATAGATCAGACAAATATGAATCCCAGCCAGCTGTAACTACAGCAGGCAAATTGCTGGYTCATTGGAGTAGTCTACCTTTATTTATTTGTCCCTAATTATAAGACAAGGATTTTAGAAAATAAAATTATAGCTGTTTTCTGCAAGGCCAATCTCTCACAGAAAAATATGTTCGAGCAGTATGGAAAAAGTTTATTTAAAGTAATACTGTATCTTTCAAAATTAGCCTTCATCTGTGAAGACTGACAATCAAATGTTACTTAGAACTGTAATCCAAGTCATACAAAAGGGGAAAAAATATGGCCAAAGAAGAAAATGTTCAGACTTCTTCCTTTGAAATAAATGATCTGTACAGGAGAGAGAGTTTTGAATGCAAGATTAATGTACATTATATTAAATGAATTCTTGCCATATACAATCTCATGGATGAAAGGTTTATTTGAATAGTTTTATTCAATTTGAAATAGGCCATTGTAACATTTTCACATTGTAAAAACGGGCTTTTACAGTGTTTGACACGTGTAAAATGAGTTGGCTCTTCAACATCTGTTCTGAAATATTTACAAAATTCCCCCATTRAATTTTAACACTGTGTTCTGAAGTATTCTGCACAGTGTAATCAGAAATCCCAATGTATTTTTTTTTCATTCGAATCTTAGATGTCCATGAAGAGCTTTTGGATGAAAAACTCCCACAGGTCTTTCTGTTGAAGAGAGAAGRTATTGTATTGATCTTTTATATAAAGCAAATTACACTGAAAATCTCTAGTCCCAAATAAATAAAGGTTTCTTAATTAGTTTTGACAGATATTTAAGTTTCAGCCAAAATATAAAACAAAAAAAATACAAAAGCATTGCTTTTACCTTAGAGAAAAAAAATGAAAACTAGAGAGCAGAATTTGGCTTCTTCAGGGTTCTGCATTGTAGGGCACAGGGGAAAAAGCCCTGGGGGAGAGGGGGAAGCAAGAAAACTGGTTAATATTAAAGGATAGATTCTAATAGCTCAGAAGAGATGCATCCAGCAAAGAGGAAAAGGCAAAGACCTGTCTGGATGAACAAAAAGCTCCTGGAGAAGCTCAAACACAAGGAAACYCACAGAGGCTGGAAACAAGGACAGGTAGCCTGGGTGGAATACAGAGGGATTGTCCAAGCAGTCAGGGATCAGCTTAGGAAAGATAAAACCCAAATTAAAGATCAATTTAAACATGGACAGGGACATCAAGGGCAAAAAGAGAAGAGTTTGGTAATAAAAGGAAGACTAGGGAAAGTGTGGGACCCTCAAGACAGAAAGAGGAGATTTGGTTAAGTGGGATATGGAGAAAGCAGAAGTACCCTAACTTCTGCCATATTTTATTATGATTTTTGTTCAGATTCACTAATCAGCCTGTAGCTCATTTTCTCAGCCTCCGAAGTTGCAATGATAATGTCACTTTTTTTCTTTACCTGTCAATAAAATAATTTTCCACTGAAAGAAGTGGATTATCTGAAACTGCAGCTTCTTAGGTTAGAAAATCTTCTTGCAAGGAAAAATATTGCAAGGAAAAATACTACTATCACAGCCCAAGACAGAGCTCAGTACTAGAAGAAGAAAGATGATGTGCAAAGTTAACATATTGTCATTTTCATACCTCCTTAACTGGTGAATGAAATTGAGAATAAAGAAAAATCTACAATCACTCTAAGAGTTAGAGCAAAAGAAAAGAGAAGACCTACATTCCTTGTACCGACCTTAAAGGTATCAGTGGAATCAGAAAGCAAGTTTGAACCGCAGAATTCTAGGTTTTTTATTAATTGCAATTGTTTTTTCCTGAAAGAGTTCTGGGAGTTCTTTTGTGGTCACTACCAAAAATCACATTTCATTTAGCAGGGTTTATTTAGCTGATATTGTTTTAACTCAGCTTCAGTAAAAATACAATCAAGACCATGAACTACTTACTGGATTTCTACTTTTTTAGTTGCTTGGCTGGTTGGTTGGGGTTTTTTTTTGGTTTTTTTTTTTAATTTTAATTTACAACACTATAAGGAAAATTAGAAAAGGAGGAATGAATTATTAGTTTAAGACAGTGAAGTGCATTGAATTCTTAAATGATTGTGCTTATGTCTTCTGTGATCTGTAGCAGTTCCACTGCCATGAGCATTGGCTTAATACCCAATTAGTGCTCGCCAGAACTAATGACTGTAGATGGCAAAGAAGTTCTATTTCTGCACTGTTGTGATGATTAGAAAMTGTGCTTTAACAGTGAACAAATGAACAAAAGAAATTTTAATCTCCACAGATTGGAAGCTGTTACTTAAGTATCTTATCTTAAAGAGCAAATTTTCTGACTCAGTCAGTGATTTGTTTTATTGATTTGATTAGCTGTTTCTGCAATGAATTCATTATCTTCACTTATTAGAAAAAAAAGAAAACAAACCAACACTGACATGGAGACTGAATTTCTGATGCAAATTCAATTTAAATAATCATTTAGTTTAAAGATAAGATTCCTGCAAATTATTAATTTGTACCCTTTGGCATTACAACCTGTAAGACTTTTTCTGGTAATAGACCTGGAAACTGAAAAAGATAAAGACAAAACCCATAAAATTYTCCTTATTTAGAGGAGGTTATAAACAATTTTTCAGAATAGAAAATATTAAAGTTGTTAATTGACCAATATTTGGATTGAAATTCTGTAAAAAGATTGTATAGATTTTCCAGGCATATAAAAGAAATATAAAAGAAATGTCAGAAGCAATATATTAATAGGTGTGGTCAACAAGCTCTTTGTGTGTTTTGGTAATAAATTCCAAATATTCCATCATTTCCCACAGAGAAATATCTACTATATGAGCGAAGTTATTTTAACAGTTATATGATCAGTTCTTTTAGCCATTTAGGGCTGAAAGCCTTTGTTTCATTCTTCCTGGTATAAGTAATAAATAARTATTATATTTTGTGTATTATACTTTTGGTTCAAGAAACTCCTGATGTACTGAACATTGGGTGTTTACTAAAAGTATAAGGGTATGCTTTCCCTCTTCCTGCCCAAAAATCTCTGATATGGTTATTCCATCTTGCATGCTCTTTYTAGTTTTATTTCCTGAATATARTCTAACTGGATAATATTCCCAAATMTAGACAAACTGAATATAACWGTGYTCAGGCAAGGACAAGGAGGATGAACAGGYATGGAATGTATGCTTTACAATGAGTGAAAAAGAAGGAAACTTCAGTCCAGGAAAAAAAAAAAAAAATCTGGGGGATGGTAGTGGAATAGAGGGATTTTGAAAGATCTGTAATACCATGACATAATCAAAGTGGATAAATAAAGATGTATTTCTCAATAGGTATGGCTACATTACTGGTGTTGATTGAAATAGGAGAGTATATGCTTGAATTTAAGATTGTGTCCCCTTAAAGATTTGTTTTCAATCACACTATGTTTCGTACTCTGGGAAATTATGGTAAATATTATATATAAAAAAAAAAAAAAAAAAAAAAAAAAAAAAAAAAAAAAAAAAAAAAAAAAA
>NW_026624013.1:137594-139737 GCF_030028575.1 Malurus melanocephalus
AAAAAAAAAAAAAAAAAAAAAAAAAAAAAAAAAAAAAAAAAAAAAAAAAAGGAGGTGAAAATAGTCTCCTGAATAATTTGATTTTGACTGGTGTGGAGCAAAGAGTTTGTATAAGAAGACCTGTGAAAATTAATGGTGTACATTTTGGTGTTACTGACAGCAAGGATCCAAYTGGGGATTATTTGCAGAATCAAGCAGCACAAGGTGGTGAGAATATAAGTGAAACATTAAGTCCTAACTGAAGATGACAGTGTAGGTGTTTTCCCAGGAGAGGGTAATTGTTTAACAGGAGCCCAGAAACTGCTACTAGAACAGGAGCTCAGCAAGTGCAGAGAAAAGGGACAAATATTACCACCTCCCTTACTGATCTCTTGTCGATATTACCAATTCAGCTGACAYCCAGCACAGCCTTTCCAAATTATTTCAGCCCCAATCAGCCTTCCTGTCATGTACAGCCACAGCTGATCTGTGGAGAAAAAAAAAGTCTATGCCTGTCTTCTAGCACTGAAAGAACAAACTCTGCATTTCAAACATCACTCTGGAAGTGACCAACTCAGTTAYTGCATGAAAATTTTGGGCATGTTCTTCTGCATTGCGTCCTACAGAATATAATGTCAAAAGTAAAGATAAAGCTATTTTAACATTTACAATGATGGCTGAATTTTAAACTCAAGCACAAGTTAAAATGGCAGAGATGATTAGTGATTTTGCAGGTAAATTATATTAATTCTTTTCTTGTTATATTAAAAAAAAAACCAAAATCTATTGAAAGTGCTTTCTTTTGGTCATTTGATATCTTGGATTTCATTGGATTTTTTTTTTTTTTTTAATATATATGCATACATATACACATTTTTATTTTACAGATTATATTTCTCTGTTTTGTTTAGGTTCCACAAGGAACTACTACTTAACTATTATATTTAAATACCTCATTTARAGACACCTACTGTACTTTTCTAAATGCTTTGAAAATGTGCTACAGCTTTTTAATGGTTTATTTCATTAGATGGATTTCAACACACTTTGTTGCTTCTATGTCTCTGTTGCTGGGTGTTTAAAGCCAAATCTCCTGTAAACCCCAACACTGCAATCTACTGTTCTTTTGTTTTCAATGCTTCATAATTGCAAATATGCTGAATAATAGGGGCACCATTCTCCATGGGAGCTCYTATGGAAAGTGGGAATCTGAAGATAGGAAAAGTTGATATGAAATTTTTTAAGAGTGTGTATGCAGTAAATAATGTTATTGATTTTTTGGGTTATGTTGCATTTGTGAATATTTTAATCATAGCTGACTCAGATTTCGGTTGTTCGATAATTTAGGTCCTGTTGTGGTGACAAGAGAAAAAAAGAAAGAACTTAATGTTTTGTAATTTCAAGAAGTAACTCAAAATCGATTTTTCATGGGCTAATTGGACCACAGTRATAAACTTATAAGACCAGAATAAACATTTGTGGCTTTCAGCTCATTTTTAACTAAACAAACAAACAATAACAATAAGTAATGYATGTCCTTATACCTGCAATTTTTAGGTTGATTGCCATTGTAGAATTTATGTTGAGGGCCATTTCCTAATGGGAAAATTCTTCTGCAACAATTCATTCCAATGTGTGCTATAAATAGGAATTACCTATTTGGCATTTATAAGACCAATAAATAYACCCAAATTTTCTTGGTAAAATTACATGGAGAGAAATCTATGGATTCACACTGTRGTAATGATTCTACTTATATACCCTTCATCTTCACCAGAGCACAATACCCAACTATTTTAAGATATCATTAAGAATTAACGGTTGTGTCCATAGTCCACATACAACAAGTTGTAGCTTATTTTAAATAGTTCCTGGTTTCTGTTTGCCCATTTACATATTTGAGAATTCTTTGGATCTAAYCCCTTTGCCCTGATTGAATTATCCTTTTCAAATTTAATATTACTTTGAGAATAGTTGTTTCCTTTATCCCTGAAAATATGAGTATATTCTTCATTTATTTCATTTTTTTTCCATATTAATACTTAGTTTTTCTTACATTTTCTGAAAATCATTACAAATTTGATATTGAATTCATTTTTCCTTGAAGCAAGTTTCACATTGTTCTGGTTTTTTTCCCTACATTTCGCTTTAAACCAGAGTGTTT
>NW_026624013.1:139782-151281 GCF_030028575.1 Malurus melanocephalus
TTTTTTTTTAGAGCATAAAACTTTTAGTTTTTGATCTTATTCCACCTATACAGTGGACTATCCTACAAAGGTTTTTATTATCCATAATGAATAAAATAATTTTAACTTTTCTAATATTTGAGGAAATAATTGTTTTGGACATCATTAAAACATTATAGATTGAATGGAAAATAAACAGAAGGATTAATGTTGACTCAATTCAATTAAGAATCACAATATTGTATAGTGAGATTTCCTTCTAGTAAATTATGGATACACAAAAAATTCCTAAGCAAATCCAAATCATATGTACTTTCTATCAGGTTTCAGGCTATGATTGTATAAAAATAAAATGAATCCATTCTTTCATGAAAAGCACTAAAGAAACATTTATCCTATTTGGGTAGGTAAGGAAGGTGTTGTTTATTTTTTGCTTCTACCCAAAGCTGATCACATCTTAAGTGTTGACCTGTACCCAAAAATCAACATAATTTTTCTATTCCTACACACAAGATGAAATGAACATCAGTCATATTATTATGTCTGCTCCACTATTAAATAAGATATTAAAAATGCAATGTTTGGAGGGTGATAAGCATTTACCAGAAGTAAATATCTCATGCTCAACATAGTTTTCCTCAACAAGTTGTGCAGCTATAGAATCTTGTCATATTCTTATTCACAGTACATTGGCTTAAAGAGCTGGAATATATCAAGAGAGTGATTCAGGTGTTATGACAAAGTGTCAATAAAAAGAACAAACAAAACTTGGAGTTTGGTGAGTGAAAAGCTATTATGATGGAATTATTTTATGTAGCTTTCAGTTAAAGAGGCCTTTCGCATCCATAGTTTGAGGCTTGAATTTTGTATCAGTATCTTCCAGGGTGTCTTTAGTATTTCTTATTTTCCTACTGATGGTGTGCCTGCAATCACCACTTGGTGTGGCTGAAAATTTAAATGCACTGAATCATAAACCCACCTTTATCATGAAATCTGAGTTCATAACAAATAGGCTCAAGTTGGATTGGATATACAAAACAGTACCTATAATTTGAATATTAATCAACATGATAACTTCTCGTAGTTTCATTATTTTTATATGCCTCTTGAGGAGTAAATGGCTGGTCAGATAAACAGTTGTGATATTTACATTCTTCTCACATCCATTGCCTTGCTTTAGGGCCTAGAACCTTCCGTATTTGTCCTATAGTAATAAGCTTAGTAACATCACTGAGCAYTGTTTATTCCAATTCTTCATCTTCCTTCAGGTGTTTGAGACAATACTCATAGTTAATACAACTAAAATTCCCATACAAAATAAATATACTGTTTCAAAACATTTCATGTGTGTTCATGTGTGAAAACACACACAGGCTGGGACATGAGACTCGGCATCCAACTTCTTTTTACATCTTTGACAAAAAAGATCCTTTAAGCAACCTGCTCCCTCCTATCCTTCTCTCAGTCGTTCTCTATTCCTTTAGTTTAAGGAACAAAGTTCAATACTTATTATTGACACAATCTAAAAACTCTCATGTGTCATGCATTTAAACTTAGCTAGTGGCATTACATTTTCCATTAAAACTTCTAAATGCAACTTCTCAAAGATAATACTCACTGTTCTATAAAACTCTTAAAAGAAAAATTCTCTGGAGCCAAAGTTAATAATTGCCCAGTTAAATCTGCAGGGAAAAAGCCCAACACAATGCATCTAGGTACCTAAATCCATRGGTCATTATGAAACAGTAGCTACTTAATCCTCATAAACATTTTTCTGAGTCTAGGGATGTACCTCTATGTTTCTTCAGACATATAAAATCGTATCTTAAATCTGTCACTAATTTATTTCAGGTTAATTAAATATTARCACTTTTAATACTTGAGAAAAAAATATGAAATGGAAAATTTAATGTATGGTGACATTTGGGAAAAAAAAAGAAACAACATTAAAAGACAATAAAAATGCTGCTATTTGAATTACAGAAGACGTATTAYACCTTTCTTTAAAATCAGTTACAGATTTCTGACATTCCTACAAATCAAGTGCATGGTTTCTTACAAATGCATCATTAAAATGTTTCCTGTTGCTTGCAGGTAAGCGTTCTGGATGAAAAAAAAACATGCCTGTGTAGAGTTTTAAATAAAAGACTGGTCTTACATTTATGACAATTATCAAAGGTCTGACTTCTTACTGAAGCAGTGAGACACAGAATAAATATCTTGAGTCAGAAAGAACACCTGTTGAACTACTGAGCTATTAAAAGTTCCCCGAAAAGCATCAGCAGGACGAATAAAGCATTTCAAACGTGACTGAACTGATGAAAGTATTTATTCTKTTGAGAAAATCATAATAATGGAAAGAAATTATTTACTTTTGAAAAGTCGGCTGTTAATAAAGCCAATATGCTTTCCAGAAAATTTCTCTACTTTAGTGTAAGWCAGGACTTATATACAAATTTGGAAAACTTGTGTAATAAACAAATAAATAAAAGGYTGCAGAAAGCTTATAATGAGAGGGGAAAGTGCGTGTTTTCTTGTTTCTTTTTTTCCCTTAAAAACCAAAACACAACAAGACAAGGGGATGAAAGAATGCAATTTTTGTTAGCTACTGTTACAGTAGCCTTTTCTTCAACAATAGGGAGTTTTGGTGTTATCATTGTTGTTATTRTTGGTTTACCAGACCAATTGTAAAAACATTTTGTTCAGCCTTAACCTATAAATTTTTAATAAAAATTATATTGTTATGCCTTTTTAAGATATGAGCACTGAGAATAATTGTGATCCACACATTTTGTACCTGGCAGCTGTYAGAATAATACTCCAGCCTCTTTTCTTACTTAAATCTTGATGTTCAYCTTCTTCACCTTCAAATCTTAGCTATAGAATGTGTATTTTAATGAAAAAACACATCAGGAATATTTGCTCTAATTCTTAGATAACCTGRGGGGCTCTGAAGATAAGAAACTAAGTTATGTGAAATGCTAAGATATATCACATATTTAAGAATATTCACGGTTTCACTTTTTGCTGTAAAAATATTCACTGCAATCTTTTTGCTGAATACCCAGTTATAATTTTTTTAGCAAAAAAAATAATTGTTGCCATTTTATTGCATAAATAAGACTTAGAGGAGACCAGAAAAAAACAGAAAGCAATCTGCAGATTATTTTTAGGAAATCATAGACTTGAATACAGAAAGGCAAAATAATTTAGGTGGGTTTGGGTAGTRGAGATTTTAGGTGTTTCCTACTTTAACATTTCATAAATTCATAGAAATTATTTTATACATATATAAATGCACACATATTGAGTAACTTTTGTAATTGCTATTTAGCCATTGAATTGCTTATTCTTTTCTTCTTCTCCTTGCCCTTCAATTACCCTTCTGATTGATGTGTATCACAGTCTATCCTTGATAAAATAATTTTGATGTAGTAGATCAMAATTATTTTCTGATGATCATTAAGCAGCACAAGTGTTTTTAAATCAGCAGGACCCCTTGAACCATACTGCTGAGCACCCTCAAATAAATGAAACTCTTATGAAATTACAAACTACCTTAAAAGCCAAAGATAATGGTGTATCTGACTTATACTGGTCTGGATATTTCATTAWTCATTTYTATCCTTAAAAYCACTGAGGTCTTCCTGAGTTGTAGAGCAGACTATGTAATGAATGAGAGGGAAATAATGATGTAATTTACAGGAATTTTACATCACTCACAAAAATTGTCATTAACTTGAGTAAGAAGAAAAATAAATTATCTTCCTGTCCAAGTAACTTATTATTCTTTCTTTAATTTTGTGTATTATTCAAGTGAGTGTATTGCTACTTAAAACAAAAGAAATTTTCTGGGTTATGCTCTCTGGTGCTCAAGAAAGGTAGGCTATGGGTGAGCAAAAAATTTCATAGTATCATAGAACAGTAGAATATGCTGAGTTGGAAGGGACCCATGAGAATCATTGAGTCCAACTCCTGGCCCTGCACAGGACATGCCAACAAACCCACCCAGTACCTGAGAGCATTGTCCAAATGCTTCTTCAGCTCTGTCAGTCTTGATRTTGTGACCATGTCCTGGGGAGCTGTTCCAGGGCCCAGCCGCCCTCTGGGTAAAAAATCTTTCCTGCTATCCAGCATAAACTTCCCCTGACTCTGCTTCAGTCCATTCCCTTGGGTCTTGTCACTGGTCATGAGTAAAGAGATCCGTGCTTCCCCCTCCTCTTCCCCTCACGAGGATGTTGAAGAACACGACAAGATCTCCCCTCAATCTTCTCCAAGTTGAAAAATAGTTGCAAGTAGCTTTCCCTGCTCTTTTAAACAAAATCCCCAGGGTAAAATATACAGAATTTAGGTCAGAAGTATGACATTTGAGTTTGTCCTACAGTTATAATTTTGGTGTAGTTGAGAACATCAGATTTGTCTGTGCCTGTGTTTGTGCCCATCGAACATAAGTAATTAATTTCCTGGGAGGTGAAGACACTCCCCATTGAGTCTCTCACAAACTGATTTGAGACAAGAAGCGAATGTCAGGTAAGGTGAGTCACAGTGACCTGAGTGGGTCTGGAAGGGGTTTTCTGGGCAAGAATTTTTGACAGCCCAGGAGACCCCTCCACTGGGCTGCTGCTGTGCCTAGACCAACCTGTAGTCATTACCTGTCCCTGCTGATTTATTAATTGGTGGTGGATTGACATTCTGGTATTCAGTGAAGTAAATACTGCTGTGGGAAAGAAACTGCTCAAATTAAACATGGGTTATTTTAAAATGCCTAAGCAAACTCTTCTCGCAGATGCAGAAATGGTTCTCAAAGACAATTTTCCCTCCATGGAATTAAGATGGTAAAATCTTTTAGATAATCAATAACAATGACCATGCATGTGCTAGAAGGGTCATGTGCAACCATACTGAATCTGGACTATTAAAATATAGCAGAACAATCTGGGTAATCTCATCAGATGTGGGCATTTGCATGCAATTGCAAAAACATTCAACAGAGACTCATATCAGCGCCTGGACAACAGCTGACCACCCTGCTGGAGAGATTAAATTCCCCATGTATCACCCTTTGCAAAAGATTCCTCATTTGTTTTATTTGAAATGCTTTAAGCACAAAAATATATGCAACAACTGTTTTGCAAAAAAAAACAACAATGTGAAGAGAATTAGTCTCACCCCTGTGAAATCTTGATGGTTGTATAGAATCATGCTATTTTTTGCCTCTGTTTTTCAGAGCCAGCAGTTCATMCTGGTGATATATTAATATTATAAAAGATGTTTCATTTTCTCAAAAGTCAGAGAACACTACATAGAATACATAGAGATTTAATTCAAGTCACCTTGGAGACAGCATATTTTCCCATATTCTCTTACAAAAAAATATTCTGGGAAGCATTTGCTCACTCCTTAAATCTCAAAACTAAGTTACAGAAGAATCAAAAGAGAATTGGATTTTTTTCTGCTCTTCTGAGAGGTGAATTAAATTTTTGTCTCTTTGGAAGCTTGAATTTAAATGCTCCCCTTTTTATTTTTTTCTTGGTTTTGTTCTGGTTTTGGTTTGTTCATTTTTTTTTTTCCCTTGAGATCTCTTCACTGTCTAATTGGTTAGTTTATTCATTTATAAGGCTTTGATAGTGTTGTGTGCCCAGATGTTATGGTGTTTTCAAATAGCTTCTTGGTTTATTCCTTAGTCAATTTCCTCAAAGAATAAAAAGGCAGTGGCATAGAAACTCAGCTGAGAAACAGTGCATGTTGACATTTCCATTCACTGATATCTCATTTTATTAAATACTTGATTGAAAAAAAGCAGCTTTTATATATTGTTCAAATTTTATTGCAAGAGAATTAGTGGAATAAAATTCAAATACGCTGAGTAKAAACTATATTTGCATTAGTAATAAGATTTGGTCATGTCTCATTTCTTAAACAAACTTGAGTTTCAGGAAAAAAAGGGAAAAAAAAAAAGGAAAAGAAAAAATAGAGGAAAAACCAGAAACATAAGATGAAAAACATTTGGGGAATCCTGAAATTCTAATTCACAATTTATTATGGAACTTTTTAAGAATATTAGCAAGTTTAGCATCTTAGGTGACACAACAAATACGTAACWTTTAAGTCAGTAATGTAATTCCTTACTAGTGTGTGTATTTCATTAAAATATTATATGAGCTTAGACTTGGTAGAATTATTAAAAAATATATTCTTTTGTGATGTCAAACTTTGGTAGCCCTTCAGAAAACATGAGACAGAAATATCACGTAACCAATGTTGTTAGCCTGTGTTCTTGATGTTGATTTAGGTTACTGTTTATTTTYCTTCTGAAATAATTTGTAAAAATTCCTATATTTTAAACTAAAGTCTAGTTGAGAGGAAATATGCATCATACCTGATTCACTTAGACTTCAGTGAGATAATCTCAAGCAGAAATGTCAGTATTGGGAGTCAAAAGTTCAAATATATGCAAAAAAAGGCAACCCTCTCTTCTGCAAATGCACAAATTAAAATTTATACCTGTCTGTATTTATATGAAATACAAATGCTGCAGCTCAAAAGGATAATACAGGTGCTGCCATTTGTGAAATCTTTTCCCATGAAAACTGAATTTTAAAGAAAACCRGGATACCTTTTCCCCCTTGTTTGTAGAAAATGGATATATTCACAGCCCTCTGGGCTCATGAATCTGTCCAACATTCTATTATTTCTCCTGTAAACCATGGCTCTGCTGAGAATTTTGTATTACTAACACGTTCAAAATATTTTCAATTTCAGCAGTACTCCTGTAGAAATGATTGCTGAATTCTCTTGATGGAGAGAAAAAACATGATCAAATAGATCTGGGCTCAGGATGAAAGACATTTGACAGTTCTCAGCACTCCAGTTCCCAAAACAGTGAATAAAAACAGTGTTCAATATTTGATGTCCCAAGCACAGTTAGTTGTGTCAGCATTTCTGATAAGAACATGGTTCTGTTGAAAAAGGTTTCTTTTTTTTTTTTTTCCTTAAAAAAAAAAGGAATCATTCTTAACAAAGTCTTATTTACTTGGGACAAAACAGTTTTATAGACCCAAAGACGTAATGGTAATAATCAGTCTTGTTTAATTTAACCTTCATGAAATATTTTCTTTGTTTGCAGTTTCAGAATATTCTACCTCCAAAATAAACATTGAAAAACATTTAGAGCACTTAGATCTAAAGGAAGATGTCACACGCAAATATGGATATTTTCCAGGAGAAAGTTTTTTCTGAGCAAGAATACATCAATTCTTCAAAGATTTTTTTTTTTTTTTTTTTTTTTTTTTTTTTTTTTTTTTACGAGAGGCAGTCAAAGAAACCTTTCGTTACTTTTGCAATTTAGGAGTTGATGATAGACTTGAGTGGAATTTCACATGAAGGTTTTCAGAACTGAACTGAACTGAAGTTGAAATCTTCTGCTGGCTAAAAAAGAAGAGGTTGGAACCCTCTGAGGAAATAGCAGCTCATATCATATCTCATCCATTTCCACTTCCCATGCCCCGAGAGTTTGGGGTTGACTTTTGCTCACCCAGGCAAAGACAATTAGAATTTATTCTAATTTATTGCTATTTCATGGTGTGAGCCCCTAGTGAGCCCAGATGCCCACATGCTAGACCTGCAGTTGTTTCTGCTGCTCTGTGAATTTTGGAATGATCCTTCTTTCCCTGGGTACACCAGGGTTTTCTTGGCTCATCCCTCCTCCTGTGTCACAGCAGCAGGTGAAATTCAGAGACAAAAGCAGCCCTTGAATCCCCAGCTATCATAAACCTTCATGACAAAATACCACCAATTTTTGTTACACCCTGTAAGAACCTTCAACATTACCACTTAAGCAGGTCTGAACACATAAATGATGCATCTCTTCAATCCAAATCTGTGCATCACTGGGATATTCAAATGAGCCTGTGGGTTTTCACTAAGACTTGTATTAAAACCTGTGKTTTTCTGAGTATTTCTATGCAGATGAGCTGTGTCTTTTCAGTTTCTTGAATCCATTAATTCTAATACAATTTACAGAATCAGACAAGGTACAGCACAGTAAAACACACAGATGACTTACATACAGGCAAAATTTTGTGCAGGGCATGATGATAACATTTTTCTATCTTAAATACCCATAAAACTAAAACACAACAAAAGAGCTCCTCGGGTAGCTTTAAAACCAAAATGAGTTCAGCTTGGTAACACAACTAATTTAAATCATGCAACATTAATGATGTGCCCTTTTGGATTTGTTTTTACTTTTCATGAAGCACRTTTTGATCATTTTACTTTGAAAACTGCATCCTTTAAAACTTTTAAATCCCTTTCCCAGTACTTAGCTTTTCTGCTTAAAGAAATTCTCATTAAATATGTCCCTTTAACTAGGTGTTTGGAAGATCTTAGCATACACACAGTTTTTGACTGTACTAATATTTTTTATATGAAAAAAAGCTTCATTCATTTGGAATGAGATTTAACCTGAATAATTAGCATTTGGTAAGGCTGGTGATGATTCTGAATAAGAAGAAAATTGCCTACTAATAAATAGTTTTGATGCATGTTCATATTCTTGCATTTCCAGCATTAGTTAATTGCTCCTTAGGGGGAAAATTTTCCTGGAAAGCTCAAAACCTTCTTTAGACACACATGGGAAGTCAGACAGAGAAGCATCTCGTAGCAAACCCCCACACGTCTGCAAAGTTATCAGTCAGCAGTGCACAGCTCTGACATGAAATAATGTTCATGTGCAGAACAAAATAAAAARTATTTAAAACATGTGCATGCACACAGACAGATGGACAATGCAGGGTTTGCAGGTTCTGCATCAATCCTCTRCTATCTCAGCTCTCTGCTGTAGAACCGACTTCCCCAGAGAAAACTGAAAAGATAATTTATTTTTTGGCTTATTTTTTTATTAATGACACATGCACGGTCTTCATTTAATGCTGCAATAGCATATGGGATAAAGAAATATTGAAATAATTTATTGCAGAAGGTTTTAGATAGGTTAATGAGTGAAACCTGAAAGGTGGGCTCAGTGGGTTAATAAAAATTTCCCATGAATGGAAATAAAAGGAATGTATATTTTATATAACAAAAACTGCTAATAAAACCACAACCCCCCCTTCCCCCTTATATTGTATTTTATARTACTGTTCCATGCCATTTTGTCCATTTTTCAGGCTAGGCTTTTGGTACATACCTATGAAATTTAACACAATACAAACACAAAAAAATATGCTATCCAAATTCTTATTTTATGCCCTCTAAAAATTCAAAGAACAGAGCTAGCTGTAATAGATTATTCTTTATGTACAATCGTATTCTTCCACCATTACTCATTACAGTTAATTACTATTGTTAGGTATTAGTCAAGGCAGGATTTTCTACATGGATGTGATGAAATAAAATGGGAGAAAAAATATACACATATATTTAAAGACTACATAGCTGAGGATTGGAAAAGCTTGTACAGGGCCTGCAGAACAGATCTCTAAGCATCAGTTTATGTGTTATAAATTTGCAATGGAAATCCTATTTGGAAGGAAGGAGATTTTGCAGACTTTACCCGTTGTGTCCTGAGAGCTGTGGGCTCATTGACTATTCATGGATGATTGTATCAATAATGTTATTAGTATTTATACTTCCCTGAGTCATTTGATGTATTTTCTGGGGAATCATTATATACAAAAGATAAATAATTCTCATTCCCCATCCTCTTTTTCAGATTGTATCCCTGAGGAAATAGAATTGACTTTTATTTGTTTGGAGGACACAGTGAAGTAAACACCTTGCCTATCACAGTACTGCAAAGCTCCTTAAATGGTGTAGGAGAATTTCTGATAAGGGACATGTTTGCATCCATTTGAATCCTATTCTCAAACAGAGGYTGGAAAACAGAGGAGGAAGGTGAAGGAAAGTGAAGGAATCTAAAGCTCTTCCACCAGCTTTGGTGGAAGCTAAAGCTATTTCCAGTTTTTCCTGTCATCTCACCCTTGTCCTCTTTCTCCTTCCAGTCCTTGAATACACTTGGAATTCTGTAAATACACATAAGTGGTTTCAGAGAGGTTTTCTCCTTAATTATTTTTGCTATTCACTGTTACTGTAACTTGTGCAAACATGCAGTGGTTAACTATGTTATTAAATCTGTAATTTTATAAGTATTGTGCACTGTTAATATTATAACACTCATAATTATTSCTCTGCCTATTATTTCCTTCCAGAAAAGGATTACATTTATTTAGCAGGGATGGTTTTGCTGAAGTGCAAAGGTTCTGAAGCCCAAAAAACTGATGCTAATGAAGACCTGTGTAAGCTTCCAGCCAGGGATGATGCTCTGAAAGATTCTAATGCATCACCATAAGGGAAAATGTGTCCCGACCGAGCTACAAAGCACTCCACCAGAAGAATTCCAAGGCACCTTTCTTCCTAAGCTRGCTGAATATTGATCAGGGACTGCTGAGTGTTTCATTCTTTCCACTTAAGATCAGATTGCTTTGGTGACAGATGATGCTATGTGAGGACAGTCACGTTCACATTCTAATTACTCAGGAAATCATCAGGTTTCTTTTTCCTCACCAAAATGTCTATCCCCCCTCTTCTTCCCAAGGAATTCTGCCAAATTAAGCTGTGTACAGATATTACAACTTAGTAACATTTTCCTTGAAGTTTCTATATCATGTTGTGAAGAGGATATACTAGATGTGTTTTGAAGTGGTTTATTTCTGTAATATATGTTTCCAATATAAATGTGGAAAATGTGTATTGTTTTCTGTGCTCCTAGAAATTAACATGACTATTTTAAAAATCTACAKTATCTATATTTTCTTTCCCAGCTTGGCTACCATAGAAAACTGTTTATAATTGTGTAAGACATGCTCATATATTGTACAGATAGGGGGAAAAATAGCTGTTTTTTTATTTAAGTTGAATCTGATAAGTTTAAATGTTAAAGTGTATGGAGGTATAGATGTATGTATGCACGGATGGATGGATATATGTACAAATACATATTCATCAAGACTTTCCTAGAGTAATAATTTAAAATATAATCAAATAAGGATTTTTATATCTAGTTACAGTAATTCCATCATTAAAATTCCAGATCTATGCAGACAGATGTGAATAAAAGTATACCTAAGTTTTTGTTTTATGCAATAAACTTATGAATACTTGTCCCCTTTTTTTCTGCTGACACACTTACCTTTCTGAATCCCTTCTGGTTCTGACTGTGGACACTTTTACCCACCCCCATGTAAAGAGACCGTCCCCCAGGAATATTGGAGTGAGGACCAACATCCCAGATCTCTCTGGGAAGAGTATGATGCTGCCAGTTCAATCAATTCCTGGGGTTCCCTTGGCTTTCTTTTCATACTTTTCTCATTCCTGCCTGCTCTTTGTGCCTTGATGCCAGAAAAGGGGTAAAAGATGCACTGTGAACCACAAGGGCTGTTTGCAATGCACATAAATCATTTCAGTCAAATACACTTCCTTACCCTATAGTTCTCATTACCTTATAGTGTTATAGAGTTG
>NW_026624013.1:151312-170969 GCF_030028575.1 Malurus melanocephalus
TTTTCCTATCCTGAACCTCAATTAAAAAAAATTGTTTCCAGCAAAGGGGCCTAATGTTGTCAGTTGCTTTTATTTTCCAGAAGAAACTCTCTGTCTTGCATTGTATTCTGTGAGTATTTACCATCAACTAAAAGGCTGGAGAGATTAATTTGATTATCAATTAGTTACTGTCTGCACAACAGAAAGCCCCATGTGCTTTCCAGAAGTCTGCAGATTATACATCAGCTTCAAATGTGAAACTCTATCAAATGCTGTCAGAAAMGTCTGTGTACAATACATGTCACACATCCATTGGTGACTATAGTAAAAATACCTTCCAATCTCAATAATCTTTAATCTTCCAATAATTTAATGAGGCATACTGGTCTCATCTGAAATCAAAATAGCTATTATTTCATCAACCASGCTTCTAAATTCCAGATTTTGCTCCTCTTTAAAGCTATTCTGAACATGTCTTTGGGAAAAAAATTACATCCTTGTGATAGTGCATAAAAATCAATTGTCCATTGCTCAAAATAGACATTTTTTTCCTAACCCATAATTATATTCATCCAGATGACTCCTTCACCAAAATGAATCCTTCTGCTTTAAAAGAACTTGATCTGCCTGCATAAAGAAAGCAAACATTTTAATTTTTTTGAGASACATCTGTTTTTTCCCCCACAACTTTGGCACCAGCTAATCCACACCACCTTAGGCTCTCTCTTGTTTTTAATTTGCTCAAGACAGAGGAGCACTGATAAAAAGGCAGAAATTTTGGAAAGATTTATACAGAAGCTGATTGTTTATAAATTATCACCAATATTTTATTAGAAAGAWTAAATTTCAATTGACGTATCATAAATTGATTGATAATCACTAATATTCCAGGTTAGAGTGTCATCTTCTAAATTTTTTTACAGTATTTCTTGCCTTATCTATTGAATGAATACCTTAACTCTGTTTTTTGGCATCTTAATTTGGCAGGTTTGTTAACATTTTAAAGATTGAATATATTTTAAATCTTTGATGTCTATCAAGAATCTTGATTAGAAATGCAAAAAAACCCCTTGACTTATAGTTCTGATAGGCAGTGTTAGCTGCAAATGTCCACTTAGTTTGTAAGTTTAACCTTATCACTCTTTTTCCCCCTAAACTGGTTTTCTAAGTACTACATAAATGTGCACATCTCCAAAGACAAAGTTTGCAAGGAAATTTAAATTTAATTAGTGGAACAGTTGGTATGCTGGACAAAGTAAAATGGATAATCCAATTAAGTATAACATTTACTCTMAATGTATCTTTTAGAGTACCACTCTGCAATAATAATAATGCTGATGGGATAAAACTCATATAGCAAACAATGGAAAAGTTGTACTGAATGTGAGTTAATTAAAAA
Source organism: Malurus melanocephalus (assembly GCF_030028575.1). Taxonomy (NCBI): domain Eukaryota; kingdom Metazoa; phylum Chordata; class Aves; order Passeriformes; family Maluridae; genus Malurus; species Malurus melanocephalus. The sequence continues at coordinate 152,691 of NW_026624013.1, forward strand.
TAAAACAAGAAAACAAGAATTCTAACTGAAGAAAATCTGCAATCTTTTTGCTCACAGGTTAATGAAATTAATGATGYCAAAGAAGGTAATTCTCAATTCTGTAACAGCAAGTGAACCTATATTTTTTTTTAGTTTAAAAATAAAGTATCACAAAGAGACATGGAATTTTTATTCCAAAATATCTATAATGTTAAACATCACCATAGCTAATGATATCTTGATGCATTCTTACTTTCTGCACACACATCTTGGAGCAAGACTCTGCATCTCCATTGGCTGCCATTGTTTGGTTTTTGCATTAGCTGTCAGTGTTTTRGCCCACTTTGAATGATTCCTTGGTACCAGTTTATCCATCAATTTCGCCTTGATTTCTTCTTTAAATTATTATTGTTATTTTACMCCTTTAGAGTCTTTAGTTTTAGTTATGGTTTCAAAGTTTTGTAGCATTTCAAACTCTGAATATGAAAATGTTGCATTCAGTAATTTAAGACAGACTTTGTTTCTCCTGTAAGAAATGGCTAATACTAGCTTTACTAGTGCATCATTTTAAATGGTCTTTTTCATGAGTAAGACATTGCTAAAAAAGGACTATGTGGCCCAGGTTCATGCTAATTATCAAGTACAAAGTAACTTTTGTATACTGAGAATATTTCTCCTTCCCACAGCTACCCTTTAATTTTTTCAAAAGTTATGTAGATTCTAGTTTTAATGAATTGTCAGGTTTTTACAAGGCTCTAATCTTTTAAAAATCAATTTGAAAGTTGACTTCTTCCTAATTCATAACTTTTGTCTCTTGTCATTTGATCCCTGAATGATGGATATATCATTCTTTTCATCTGAATAAATAGCTGAACAGGAAAGCTTAGTATTATTGCTATTTCATTCTCTCCTTTCTGTAAATTCAGATAGATTTCCTAGGAGGGATGCTCTTTCTCTTCCCTTTGACATTTGTCTATTCACACGTACACGCTTTTTCTATTTTTCTTTTATGCTTCACGTTTTTTGATGATTTTCATTTTCACTTTAATCTCAAGAGGACGGCACTGTGTTGAGGCACATGCTGCAGCTACAGTACTTGTTAAAGCTTTCATGTAGTGTTTCTCAAACTGAGGTTCACAAAAGCCAGTGAAAAGGGAAATAAAATTGGATGGCAGAAGTCAGCAGCCATCCAGAGCTGCCTGAGTCAGCAGCCTCTTCAGAGGGGGAAGAGAAGAGGAGAACTTTTGGCAGCAAATTGTTACATGAGCATCCTCCCATTAACTGCTGGCAGCAGTGCAGTTTCACCAGTAAAGTGGAGTGAACATAAACATCTGCATTCAGTGATTACAGTTTATTTCCACTTCAGCTCCTCAGGAGGAAATCCATAACATTTCTCCAGAAAATGTAAGCTGCTGCCAGTTAAGGATTACATAGTAGGTGAGGATGAGAGCGTCAACATTTAAAAAAAAAACCCCTAGATTTACAACTACCTTCGCAATTTACACTGAACTCATCAGATTGCTACAGAGTTAGAAGAAATGGCCTACAAATCTGTTAGATTGAAGTAACATCAAAGATAGAAGTGCATTTAGCAGAAAATGCACTTTTTGCAGATGAAGACAGTATTTGCACAGAATAAAGATGAAGGCTGATGGCGGTCTCTTGTGCAAGGACAGGATGGCAATGGGACACGTCACTGCCCCATGCCTTTGTGAGTCGAGAGGTTCAGCCAGAGCTGGGTTTATAAGAAAGGGTCAGGATCMAGTGATGCTGTTGGCAGCACACATATAGGTCAACTACATTGTTTTATTATTTAGATGAAGATCATGGAGACCCAACCCTTCCTTAGAGCAAACCTTTAGGTACCCACTCTACACGTTAGCTGCAGGCCCAGCTAAGCACCAAAACAGGGGGAACAGATGTTGCTGAATTAATCTCACCTGAATCAGGCTTCGATTTGTTGCTTGCTTACTTCAGCCTTTAGAAAATTAATCTGTCAATTTTTAACTGTTATTTTCCAAACATGTCTTCCTTTCATGGAAAAAGGGGATATGCTTATGAAGAAAATATAGTACAAAAAAAWATATATAGTGAAAACAAGTAACCAGCGAGCTAACATGACTTCCTATTGCTGCTGGAATGGATTTCCAGTAGAACAGTTTAATTAAACTGAGATATAGTAATGCATGAGAAGATATTTCATATTGAGGAATATTGAATCCCTATAACATGGAAAAAATATACTGTCAGGACAGCAGAGGAAGGGACACTTGAGAGAGAAAATGAAGTTATAAAAGATTGCCATCTGTTATGGTTAAAAACCCAGGGGATGGAGCCTTGGAACCCCACATTTGCCCTTTGGTGGTATGGTTGAAACCAGCACACGATCTACATTTTTTTCCCTATTCTGTTTAATTAAAAGAGAAAAAAAAAAAAAAAATAAGAGAAAGTGTTAAGTGTTTTAGGGCACTATCCTTTTAAGATAAACAAGCTCCAGGAATAAACAAATAAAGCTGTTCCCTGTCCTCAGAAGACAAAGAATGCAGGTCAGCTACAGCAGAAASAAAGTAATTCATTTCAATTGTGGTAAACAAAAGCAAGTTCACAAGTTAAATGTAAACCCAGTAATGTATTCTCACAGATGAGTTTGTTCTCCTTTCCTGATTTSGCAATACAACTTTAAAAGAGAATGCATTGAAATTTCTCCCTTTGGAAATATTCCCTTTTTCTGTTTCCCTGGCTTATATTCTAATTAATCCATTGGGAGGMTAATGTTCTAATTAAGTAGCCTATATGTAGGCTTCTTTTATTCCTTTATGGRCATATAAAATCCCTAAGCAAATTTTCTAGCTTTTGACAACCCTTTTATGCAGAAATCATTCCTAATACCCCATCTAAACCTCCCCTGRTGCARCTTGAGGCCATTTCCCCTTGTCATGTTTGTTACTTGGGAGAAGCGACCGACGCCCACTTGGCTACAACCACAATTACTAAGGATCATTTGTAATGGTGCAGTTCAGATTATATGCTGCAAAATGTGAATGATTATGCTATTTACTGAATATTTTATGAAAGGGGAGAATAAAGGTAATTAGTCTTACTTTCATTAACTTTTAGGATAGCTTATTACGTTGGTTTTCAGTTGTGTTTTGTTGCTTTTCCTACTGAGATTCTYATGGGTTTCCTTTAATGATACCTCYGTGCTTCTCACAGAACAGAAGCTAAAAATGGGAAAATTACAGCACAACCAAATAATTCCATTTATGCTTCTCCTTCATCATTCAGATAAAGCCAGTGGAGATTTTCTTCACATGAAGAGTCACAACTTATGTCAAAAAAGACATGTTTTGTTCAGAATGTCAGAATATAGGAACAAATGGACACTCATAATCTGTACTGTGTTGCTTTGTGGGAGCTGATYGATAGACTACAGCTGTGTTCCAATGAGTCAAAGAATGACTTGGGYTGAAAGAGACCTTAAAAARCATCCAGTTCCAAGCCCCCTGCCATGGCAGGGACACTTCCCCAAGACCAAGTTGCTCAGAGMTCCATCCARCCTGGCTTTGAACACTTTCAGAGATGGGKTGCYTTGAGCTGTGCCACTGTYTCACCACTCCAAGTGTTTGGTGTTAAAAAGCTTTTAATACAGATATAAATTATGCTTTACAGTTTTAACTACTAAATAATTATTTTATTAATATTTCATTAAAATCTCAGTTTTTCATTATCCTGTGAGCCCCAGTGCTAAGTATCACATATCTGAAAGTCAGGACAGGACTGAAATTTATTCATATAAATAACTTTATTGGAAATTTAAAACAAAATGTAAAATTCTGAACACTGWAAAAAATCCATTTTAGCATCACCATGGATTTTATACGGAGCCAGGAATTTACCCTAGGTGTAAAAGACAAATTTTGCAATGCAAGCAAAAAATAGGGCTATTTTTCCCATGGAAATTTTGTGACCAGAGTTCTCAAAGTTCACAAACTGAATTTGTCTTTGTTTTTCTCTTGCTTTTACAAGAAAACTACCAGATAACATTCCTGTGTTTTTTGTTTTTTTTTTCCTTTGTAGTTAACAGCAAAAAGCAATATCAATAAAACCTGAGCCATGACATATTTATGTCAAAACAAACCTCAAAACTGAGTGGAATTTATCAAGATGGCTAAATGCATTTCCAGATCAGAGGCAACTGGAAAACATCAGTATTGATCGAGGAAGTTCTAAACATGGAAATTCAATAGCAACACTTCTGCTTAAACAGTATCAAAGACTTACAGTTACAATGCCTTGCTCTGAATCTCTGCTTATCAAAAGCACAGCCCAGGCAACCACTGATTCTGGAAGCAGAAATCCAAATTATTTTATGRTTTATGCTTTTGACCCAGATCTTTTCTGCTGATAGAACATGGCAAAGTAAAACTTTTCCAGATTCCAGGAAAAGGATTCTATTGCTTGAACTGTGCAGAGACAGCAGGACCTAAAGTAGCTTATAGTTGTGAGTCAGTCTACTTGAAATACATTTTCCAGATTCTTACGATAAAAAAAAAAACATCTTGGATTAATTCTAGTTATTTTATTTTGTGTTACAGTGGCTAACTTGGATTAGAAAAATCACACATGCAATATACAAGACCARATAAATTTTAATTCTGAATTGAAATTGTGAACTGGTTCTACCTTTATTTACTTTTACCAGACTGGAAGATGGGAAAGATTTACCTTCAATGTATCMTTTCCTCTCACTGTGTTCCCCTTTACTTTGCTGAATACTAGCAAGGCTTCACTATAACTGTAATGCCATCACCAAACCCTTCTGAAACATAAGAGAGATAAATTGTGCTCTCAATGCAGTTACAAATTGTGGAAGTCTAAAAGAAAATTGGTTGTATTTCACATACTTAAAATKAGAGTTCAAGGTAGAAAATCTTCCTTATCTGTTTTGAGTCCAGTCTCCTTATATMAAGCTTTCTCCAAGCTCACTGAAGATTTAGCAGTTTTACCTGTGTGAATGCCTAAAGACAAGACTCCTAAGGTATGCTGTATGAGATTTTGCATTGCTTGGAAAACTCTTCTAAAGACCTATGAAAACATAAATCAATAATTCAAAACCACCTAGAASTTTACTCCCTAAAATCTAAAATGAATTAAAAGAAGTCTGATATTTACTACCTCAAGTTCATTAGGTTAATCCATGTGGAACTTCTTTAAACTCACACTATTTACCTCTGTGGAGCWTTTTCAGTTTTATAAATCAATATTGAGGTGTGCTTTGACCCACCAGACAGAAAGAGCATTTTTAAACCTCTTGCAATCTATTCCACCAATGAGTTTCCAGAGGGTCTTAAAGCTCTTGGTTATATGTCTCCTGAGAGCACACACAAAGAGTTTGCAAAGAACTTGGAATTTATATGAAATGTTTACTGAAAAAGAGCGCAGGTTTATTTGCAATAATTTTCTAAATGAAATAAGTTAACTTTATGACTCTCTCACAACTATATATAAACATTTAGCTGTAGGGCAAACCATGCTCCTTGTGATTCAGCTCCATCCAGCAATGCCAGCAGTTTCCAGGAGGAAACTYGTGTTAAAAGAGCAGAATCAGGTGGAAATGCAGAGCTCATGCTTTAGAGTACTCTGTTTTCTAGCAATTTCTCTGTGGAGGATAACTCAGCATTGTAGTTTCTTTTTTCTGACTTACTGGATCCTTTTTTGTCCAAGTTCAAGATTTAACATGTAACTCGAAAAGAAAAAGAGCAGAAGTAAAAGATAATCTTCACTGTGTCTTACTGCAATTTGTTGCAGCTGTTCTACTACATTTGCATAATATCTTTTTTTACCATGAMAATTTGCATAAATACCTATTTCTTGTTCACTGTAGAAAAGTACAAATGTGCAGAAGTACAATGTGCATTTGGAAAAACTGAATCTGACCCCTGTTAGCTACTTACARAAAAATAATTTCATTTTGACTGCTAGGGTTAATCTATTTTTCCCATAACTTAATATATAGCAATTTTATCTCCTGCTCCACAAAGAAAAAAATAATATAGTCAATTARAGTTTTATTTTTATTTGTAAGTTTAAACATTAATACTTATTTTCCCTAAGTCATATTTCTAAGAAGATACTTCTGAATCTGAATCTTCTAGATATCAAATTAATGATGTGGAAGCACCATTTTCACTATAAACCTGTTGCTATTATTATGCTGTGACCCCATTTTTGTTCAGACAGTTTGAGATACACCATGACTGGAAAATTGCCTTTACATACAYCTTAAGAGATCCATTTCTGAAATCAGATAAACTGCTTTTTCCCTATAAGACTGTCTCTGCCTCAGATTAATAATATTTAAATATGAAAGGAGAGTAGTTAATGCAGTACACTACATTTATTTTAAATATTACATTATTGCTAAACACACTGGATAACAATTATATTTCATCATTTTTGTACTGTAAAAAYTGCTTATGGTCATGATATTTTAATGCGTGATCTGATTGACCTTGTTAAAAAAGGTAAAAATATTTAGTTTTCTATATTTTTAGAAATGTTTAGTAGTTATTTCAGCCTCATAAGGTAAATAGCACAGAAACCTATTATTTCTGTGACTCAACAACTGTCCAGTTTTGACTGTAAATTGTCACTGTTTGTTAAAATGCTTTTTAAATCCAGGCTACAAATACTTTAACATTCTCAGTTTATTTTATAGCAATTTTTTTAAGCCTGTAATCAAGTCAGCAGTCAATATTATGTTTCTTGAATACACTGAATATATTTAACACAAATATATATATGTGTTTGTTTGTTTGTTTGTTTGTTTTTAAATTAGTATGAACTTATTAAGAAATGTGTGGTAAATGCTCAGTGAAGAGGACACAGCAAATGAATTTATGTTTGCCAGCTTAAACCACATAATTTAGTCAAGGTGTTTGTACAGAATGCCCAGAATCCCTAAAACTTTGCAGGTGATTTTCTCTGATACCACTATGTTAACACCTCATATATTTGATTACATTTTACTTTTGTAACTCTGTTATCTAGATTTAATATTCTAAGTTTTGTAAGTGATCCAGGAAAGATACAGATCTCCATTTGAATGGGTGTTTACTATCCAGAATTGAATGCATGTTGGGTATTTTGTAAATAGATTGCACTATCTAACTGGAATACCAATGTAAAGCTTTATTCTCAAGATTGTATTTTCTTTTCCACTAATATAATATGTGAATGCAAAATCATYAATGTGGTATTGAACATGGCCATGAAATCAGATTTAGAAGTGCATTAAACAGAGCTTGGTTCCTCCATGCACTCTTATGCTAAAATAAAGACAGGTTTTGGTTTACTTTCCTCATAATATTTTAAGGCTTTTATTAAAGCTTTTCGTTTTGCATCCATGACATAGAATCATAGAATCTTCAAGGTTAGAAAAGCTCTCCAGGATCATCAAGTCCAACCTTTGACTGAACACCACCTTGTCAACCAAACCAGAGCATCGAGTGCCGTGTTCATGTTGTTTATTTAACACCTCCAGGGATGGTGACTCCACCACCTCCCTGGGCAGCCCCTTCCAGTGTTTTTGACAACCTTTTCCATCCTTCCTGATGTGCAGCCTGAACCTCCCCTGGCACAGCTTGAGGCTATGTCCTCTGGTCCTGTCAAAAACTTAAAACAACATGTCTTAGTTTTTGATTTTCACTCCGTGTCATTATGAGAGGAGTTTTGGAGGGAATAAAAATATTAGGCCTAAATTTATATGTGGTATAATAACAAACACACATTAAAAACTCATGCTCTTTGGAATTAAAAAATACTCAGCAACTAAACAATGTCAATTAAACTGCAGGAATGCAGGTCGAATTTGTCAGGTACATGAGCACACACTTCCTTAATTCGCAGTAATTTCTTATCAAACAATGCAGCATCCAAGGATCACTGCARTAAAACTGTGTCAGAATGCACACGGCCGGGGCATACTGAATCTGGAAACAAGGCAGACAGCCTGCCACAGCATCGAGGTGTTAGTTCTTCAAATGTACAAACAGGGATGGSTATACATATATAGATACACATACCTTTTTTCAAGGAACCACCAAGTTTTTGTGAATGACGTAGCCTCAGTCTATTTTCAGGATAATATCTATTTTCTCAGAAAATTCTGAGACAGAGGAGGCACAGCAAATGCCTAAGGGAATGCAAAATCTTTTTATAAGAAATGATTGAAAATGCTTGATTTGCTTAGACCAGCACACTGCAATCTCGCAAAAGATATGTTTTCTTCTCTATAAATATATGGGAGAAGAGTTGAATATAGAACAAAGGAAAATTGCTCTGGGATTGACAGGTGTTTTAGGTACAAAAGTAAATCAGTGTAAAATTGTGCTCAATACAGGATTCAAAATTGTTGCACTTTATGRTTTTATCTTGTAGGGGTAGTGCTTGATAATTTAAGTATTCTGTCTATTCTGTCCAACCTTATGGATTTCTGGCTTTTATTCAAAAACACAAAATGTAGGAATAAGTTTTTCTGAGGGTTTGTTTTTGGGTTTTTTTTAACCTCTATTGCTGTAATTAATAGCTGCTGTCTTTTCTTCTAAAAAATAATTTGCCCCAGTTCTTGCTCATTTTGAGCCATATCCTCTTTGCTTTTGATTTTTGTCTCTTCTCTGCATTTATCAAATGTTCGTTTTAAGTTCTGGTCCCTCTGTATATCCATCCACACATCAAGGATTATTGATTCCCCCATAGCCTTCCTGCTCCTCCTGCCCATTTTCTCTCTTGTTTCCCTGCATTACCTGGCTTGTGCCATAGGTCTCTTCACATTCCCATTGCTCAKCTTTCAGCTTTTTGTATCACCAAGTTTCTGTTCAGTCCTTCTGTTCCCGAATTCCCTTACAGCTGGTCACCAGACATGGGTGGAGGATCCTTGCTGAGAACACAGAGAATTCCTTTCTGCTCTTCCCTGTGTCAAGTGTCATAACCAGCGAGAAGAGCAAATCTCATCTGCTCTTTTCAGCTCTGAAAAGCCAACTCCTGAAGAATCTCTAGGTGATTTAGCTGCCAAACTTCAAAAGATGATGAACTCCTAGGAAGGTCCCTTTGTTTCTTTCTGGATYTTTTTTCCTGCTTATAGTTTGGGTAGCATTAACGTGGAGTTTCASTGGTATGAACAAAATTATATTCTTGATGTAAAATTACCTTTGGGCCAGACAACCAAGCTGGAAAACATGTCTGAGAAATCTGYAAAATGTGTTGGTGTTCTTTGTGTAGAACACAATTTCACCAAAGAACAGAAAGTTTCAGGCAATCTGAAGCACAAGCACTGTTACAAGCACAAKCAATTTATACACCAACAGCAAAAAATATAACAGTAATATCTCATATAGCCTGCTTAAAGTCATGAATAAATTTGAAATCTCTCTTAAAATTAGGAGTTACATGAAATGTCAGCAGTGCTCATATGGGTTTTGATTTTGGGTTTTTTTTTTCCTAGTGAATGTTGCTAAACACCTCTCAGTCTAAACTGTTACCAGTTTAGACGGAGACTTTCCACTCAGAACCTGTAGGAGGGAAAAATGTGTTAAAGTATATCAAGCATTATTGAAAGTCAATGTCTGGAGYRAGCACAGTGTGTGTGAACACTAAARATACATMTTGTATGGCAYRAAAATGTGAGTCACATTATTATATAATGGCACTTCAATTGATCAGTTCTATAGTGAAGGAAAATCTTAATTTTCAGAACATTTTAATGGGAGAAAATAARGTAAATCAATAATCAATATATTTTTGAAGCAATGCTAGGATTAATTATATATAAATTTGCTCCAATAATTGAACAAAGTCACACATACTTTACTGTTACAGTATGAGCTGTAATAAAATAACAGCAGCTCTTTATGTGAAAGATACTTAAACCATTCTAACAGACACAAAACTCTGCCTTTAAATGAAAATTCTAGTCTTGACCTCATCAGGAAGATACAGCACACATTGATTATGTGAAAACCTATAGGAAGCAACAGTAATTAGACTGATTTGCATACCTGAATTAACATAATTGTTTTTAAATACCAGTGGTTTAAAACCCCAAGCGAGTTTTGGACTGTAATTGTAATGAGTGTGATTTACAGGAAAAGGCAACAGTTCAACTTCCCCAGTGATMCATCTTAGTAAGGATATAATTTTAATTTTGCACTTAATTACAGCATAAGGGATATGCTACACAAGTGTCATTATACATCTCTAGTTCTCTGAGGATTAAAGAGGTTTTATTTCTTTGGAAAGACTTTCTGAATCTTTGCTTACCAGCTTCCTGAAATAGAAAAGTTTATGTTTGTAAGGAGTGCACGTTGCCTTTTGAATATTTCCTTTAAATGGCTGGGAGGTTTTGTCAGGAAGTGTTTTGAATCTGGGTGGGGTGTTTGATTGGAATCTAATGTCAAACCATGGAACTGATCAAGCTTCTCTCAGCTTCCTGGGCAGACAATACAGAGAGAGAGGGTTGGAGTTTCAAATCATTTGACAGAAAAAATAGTTTGCAGTTCAGTATCAAAAGTCCTTTACAAAGAAAATCAGAGGTCAATTCTCTACTTGCTTTGGTACATGGGAATTCTGGCATAGGCTTAAGTAATATAAAAAATAACCCCAGTTCTTAGGTTTGTTTTTGTTTGTTTTTTTTTGTTTGTTTGTTTTTTTTATTTTTATTTTTATTTTTTAGGTTTTTTCCCCATTGTTTTAATTGTAATAGAAAGATTAAATATTGCTGGGACCTGTTTTTAAAGATAAGCCTTCATGCTTGGGAAAGTTGCTKGATTTCTTAGATATGATTAAGAATATTCTATAACCTTCCTGTTAATAGGAATTAGAAGAAAACAGTAAAATGCTTCAAATATATAATAGTAAAGAAAAAGTCTATTCGTGGTTTTCTTAACTATTTTTTTCAAGGTCCTGTGACAAATGCATTTAATGCTTCTGTAAAATTTCCATGGGAAAATATTTAAATMATTTAAAGGATCATTTAAAGGATAAACAAAAGGAACAAATTGCTGTGTGCTTTCCCTGACCACAATGGCAGTTTTGAGACAAAGGAAAAAAGCAATTCACTACACCTGACTGGTAAACCCATAACAGAATGATTTAGCATAATTTTTAAACAAATTCTCTCACCTTTAAATTTCTGTAACATAATAGAATAGCAGATAAATTACAAGAGTGCAATATACTTTCTTCCTAAACCCCACTTTATGCCAAGTAAACATCTTTGAATTTAGTAATTTGCATATTTCAAACACTGACTTAATTTGAAAGATGTTACAATTGAGCAGAACAATGAACTACTAATTATGGCATATTCTTTTTTTTCCCTTTTGTCTTTTGTTCAATCACCAATGCTTTTTCTATGGATTACACTAGATTGTATCAAATTGTATCCTGCTAGTGACAACGGACTAATCATTTTAATTCCTCTCTTTGGYTAATAACCTCTTGATTCACAGACACCTGCTATATTTTATTCTCTGTTTCTTCTTTCTCAAGAAGACTTTGTATTGTATAGCTGGAAAGATTTCTTTATCCAATTTGTTCTGAGTTTCATTTTCATGTCATGTCTGTCTCAGAGTAAATGTCGTGGATGACAGCTGAGCAAAACTTTTAATGTATTTTTTTTCCCAGTTGTTTTGCTTTTAAAAATAGTTTTGTAGGTTTTTGATCAACATCCAACTGTAGCAGTCAGTGCAAAGGAAAGGTTTTCATTGCTGACACTGATGCTTAYCAATTTTGTAACAAAAGAAAATGAGAATGATTCAGACCATCATATATCCTGAATGTGTACGAAATTCTAAAAGAAATCAGGRAAGTCACAAACATTGAATGCTTTCACATTCTAATATGGAAGAATCTTAGTGGAAGAGCATTTCCATGAAAAAAAAATWAAGTTTTCATTCTCACTTGAACAGAAAGGATAATTTTCTCTAACCAACCAGTGTGGTAGAGTACACTGGGACATCTAGGAAAAATGTGCACAAGGTCTGTTTTACTGCGTACTACCAACTAGAAGCCCCTAGAGTTAATTTCACAAGACTTTTTCTTTTAAAATCCTGATCAAAATAATACAATAAATTAGAGAAACATTCACAACCTGGTCCCTGCAAAATGTATATTTGAAAATAATAATTCTTTAGCTATAATTTGAAAAAGTGTTTGTGATGCTAGGATTTTTGTCTTCCAACATTAGAAGATTTATCTTTTTACTAATTAGATTAAAAAGGAAAATGGAACTTAGGTTCATGCWGTTTTAGATTGCCAACATATTTTTCTAATTTTGGCAGGTGAAAATGAGAAAGACACAGATTTTTGCTGTGGAGAAAAAAAATCAAATTAGCAATTGAAATGTAGTGGTAGTGGTGATATTGTCCAGTATTTCCATCAAGGAGAAGGCAAAACATAGCAAATAGTTTCAATTCCTCTTTAATTTCTTATCAAAGTCCAGAGTGTCCTCCTAAATCTGTAACTTGAAAGAATGGATGTGATTGTTTGTTCTGTTGTGAAAGTATTGCCAAAACAACATAAAGAGATGCTGCACTGATGATTTTGGTGTGAATCCTTTTTCCTCTGACATTTCACTCGATCAGAAAAAAGGGATTCCAAAGTCGAAGAGCAAAAGCAGATACCCCTCATTGGCACTAAGAAAAATGACTGTCCCCAGCAGCAGGCAGTGAGGGAGTGCCTGCAAGGCAGACAAGTCTCAAGGTTACTTTCTCTCCAGAGTCTTAATTTACAAGGCAGACATGCACAGCTTCTCCAGACCACCAGGTAGGAAAAACAGCTTGATGTTTTAATGAAAGTGCAACAGTGGGTCTCTTACTGTCAAAGTCACTGTCAGCAAGATAAATGCTGGCAGAAATATTGCTAATGTGATGAAAGTGTAAAATCCATCAATATACGGTCCACACCAGCATTACCTATGACAGTTTTCCCACTGGAACACCAAAGTGATATAAATTTTAACACAGTGTTCATAAGCCAGAAAGTATTCAATGATGGAAATCATATTCAGTCACTTGAAATCAGAGCTCCATAATACAAGTGGCCAGCTCTGAGGATTTTCTGTAATTTATCCCCACCTTTTGCTTATAAATCTTAACAATGAAAAAGGGTAAAAAAATCCAAGAAAATTGGAAAACTTTCTCTACTTTTGGGCCAGTTGCTAAAGTATTTTCAGTGGAGCACCATTGGTTTGCAACCTCAAAAGAGAAGAGGGAGTTATGTAGATTTTCTAATTTCTTTATCTACCATGAATAATTCTTATTGGGGGGGAGGGTAAGGTGGATTTTTGTTGTTGATTGTTTTTTTTATTTCTGAATTTACTGACATATATCTTGACTAAATTTGTAATATTTCTTTCTTCTCAATTACAATAGTCTCAGGAAAAAATAATTATGTAAAATGCCAACTACTTTCTACTTGCTTTGCATAAATTAACCATTTAAAAACTCACACACACACACAAACACACACACACACACATATATGAGATTACTGTTTCCAGTTGACATAAAAATTATCAAATAATTATATTGTTATTATATAAAACCTAGACTGAAATTTCTAATATCAAATACTCTTTGACATTTGTATGTACCRTAGGAGATTAAAATAGAGATATAGCAGCATAATAAGAACTATTAAAAAATCAGTTAAAAATATTACAGCTATGATTTAGGGCTGGTTTTATTTAGGGCAGCAAAAAATGTGAATACCAATATAGAAAATTGGAAACAACCAAATAAATACGTATCATCATTTTACAGAGCGAAAAGTCTGATTATTTTACTTATTTTCTGATTGTTTTCCCCCATTTGAAGGTAAGATTGAGATTTTGGATCTATTCAGTTTGACATCACACAGAATATTTCTCTAAAGCTACAGATGCAAGTGGTAGAAAGCTGTAGCCTGCTCAAAATTTTTATTTTGCTTCCCTCACATTTTCCAAAGTCCTTGTCTTTTGCTCATGCAGACAGACAACTACAAATGACAAAACTGTCATTATGCTTGAATTCACTTGGAAAAAAAAAAAAAAACAAAAAAAAAAAAAAACAAAAAAAACCAAACCTTTCCTTCATGAAATGTAACTTTATCACTCTCCTCCTGAGCTACGGCTTTGCAATCTGCTGTTATGCTGTTTCTAACTCTTGCAAAATATAGTGCAACTTGACCCTCCTTCCCTCCAATCAACTTCTCAAAAAGATCTGTTTGAGGACAAATTTCTGAGTTTTGTTATAAAAACAAATTAATTTGTTGCCATCTATAAGGATATTAAACAGTAACTTAATGATGAAATTAAAGAAGTGCCCCCATCTTGACCTGAAACGATTTTTAAAACCAGCCCAARTGCTCTCTGTGTCACAGATTGCATCTCTGGATGTGTTTAAAATCATTGGAAATACTCCAACTGTGCAGAAGAAGTTAATCCTCAYATTTCAAAATAAATGTGAGATGAGTTAGGCAACATTTAAGCTAGTTAGCATGACACAAAYTCTGGACAATGTTGATAAGGAATATAATTGCTTAAGAATTAAAAGATTGTCACTTAATTAATGGTAATGAAAATAGCTTTATGGAAATGAGATATTTAARACAAAACTCATATATTATTTCAGGAGGTTATAATTTGGTTACCATGGAAACCTAGTAAACTAGAAGGCTTCTGAAAGGCAATTTTCTTGATGCTGCATGATGTGATTGGAAGTTAGACTGCACAAAATCCAAGTGTTTCGTGTTGAAACATTCTCAGCTCATCACAGAAAGGAAACTGACAGGGCAATACCTTCACTATTGAAGTTGATACTGTTTTATGCCATTTCCATAGAAAATTAAGATTATCTGCTTTATGCCAGAGTAATAGGTGAAATTATTTGAGAACCCCACCATTTTTACTTTAACTAGCAGGACATCAAGGTTGACTATGATCCCCAGGCTCCCACTGGCATCATTTGAAGTTGAAAACACTTTGGTCCAGCAYAGATATTCCATTGGATGGGATCCAAATAGCTACAAAGTGGGACAAAATTAATTCAAACCCCGTATTTCCAGCTAGACAAGCAATTAATTGATGTAGCAACTCAGCTGTGGTCACCATTCAGTTTTAGTCTGTTCTAAAAGCTTTCAAAGCAGCTATTTCATGCAAGGATTGCTGGTGAGCATTATATTGTTTCACCTGCCTATCACAGAATATAAAAATGACTGATATAGGGTACCATATGTGTGAAACATGACAGAATCTTAAAGGTTGTGTCTTTTCCTTTCTTTTTTTTTTCTCATTTTAAAAAAAAAAAAAAGTCATTATTTTTTTGTCTTAGATTTTCCTTAAGTCCACCCTGTTGCTTTCTCTTAATTTATCACACTTTAGGAAGTTAAAAGAAAAAAAAAATCATGGCTTTTTA
The DNA here is from genome assembly GCF_030028575.1 of Malurus melanocephalus. Classification (NCBI taxonomy): domain Eukaryota; kingdom Metazoa; phylum Chordata; class Aves; order Passeriformes; family Maluridae; genus Malurus; species Malurus melanocephalus. Next base: position 168,122 of record NW_026624013.1, read on the forward strand.
TGTGCTTTTTTTTTGGCTGTGATAGAATTAATTTTCATCATAGTAACTAGTGTGGGGCTGTGCTTTGCATTTGTGCTGAAAACAGTGCTGATAACCTGAGAATGTTTTTTGTTATAACTTGTACAGAGCCRAAGTCTTTTCTGCCCCTCATCMCACSCYRGCAGTGAATGGGCTGAGGGTGCACAAGGAGTTGGGCAGGGACAGAGCAGGGACCGCTGAGCCCAGCTGAGAATGAGTACCAAGTCATGTGCAAGATAATGAAAACTTTGTAATACAAACTGATTCTTTTTCTTTTGGTTTAAAAAAGCACACTTTAAAAGAAGAAATCAGATTATTTACCTGCCTGTGTTTTCTTACTGCAACATAGACTCAGAAGACCATGCACTTAAGCAAAAGTGTCTAATTCACACTCCCAGGATTTAAAGTAGAAAATTGTCTTTTGATGCATTATAAGATTAAATTCACCTATGTGTTGCTGCAATACATTGGTAYTTTATAATCATTTTGGGATGAAACAATCTATTAAATCTCCTTCGTCTGTCATTTCTACATGATGAGTATTCATCATAAATCAGAAATTCTAGTTATTAGTTCTGGTGCATAAATACACTCCTGATCATTTCCATGTTATTCCATTGCTGCTGCTCCAGGATTAAAGGTCCCAGAGTAACAGATTTCAGTTCCTTCTTGTCCCTTGATCCTGCAGGGAATTGGTGATGCCTCCTATTGGTGCATTTGGCCTCTCTGTGCAGGGGGTGGGAGAGACAAAGTAGAAAAAACCACACATATACACACACACTTCATCTGTTGGTTTTTTTTGTTTTTGTTTTTTTTTTTTTTTTTTGACCAAGGACATAAAATAAAATCTCAAATAAATCAGGGAAGCTTCTTAGGAAACCATACTAATATTCTCCATCTTTCACCAAGTTCTTCTGTCTGCTTGCTGGCTCTTTTTGCTGGCATCTTCTCCAACTTTTCAATTCCTGTTTTCCCCTGTTTGTCTAATAATATGCTATGCAWCATATTATTATATGAATCATTGACATTTAGAGTGGTTGTATAAACAGAATTTTCTRTTTCTCCAAAAAGAGAGCTTTGATTTTCTAATGGTCTGGAATACTAAATTTTGTAAAATTTTATTACATGTTTTATTAATTTCCTTTATTTTCCCAAATATTCCCTGTTTTTGTTTTCTTGTCAGTAATTGTTCAAAGTCTTACACTCATCTAAAGCAAAATCAGTGTGACTAATTTCTTTCCCAATCTTCAGTTCTATGCTCTTTCCTTCCCCTCCAAAAAATGAGAACCAACTTTGCAGTAGCATTATTTCTAAGGTCTCTTTTTCTGCATTCTGTTTGTTCATAATGGCAAAATTCAGTTATTTGAATTTTGTTTCCAATTCAAAGGTGTTAACTCTGGGCAGTCATTTAGTGTCTGGGCCAAGGCTTGTTAGCACTTTACAACCTCATATGTGGAAGTTCTATAAGCAATTTTTTATGTTTTTTTTAATCTGAAAGGAAATATATTTTCAATTTTGCTTTTTATTAATTTTAACTTTTTTTTTAATATATATATGTTTTTACAACAGATTTTTAAGCTAAGTCAGGGACCTGGAATAAGGTGATCGCCATTTCTCATATTTCTTGTTAAAGAAATCAGCAAAATACACATCTATTGTTCCCCAAGTAACACAATAAATATTTAGGCACATTTTCTTTGCAAGGTAACTTTCCATACTGCATTTGCCAAGTGAATTWACAAGAGCGTGTAGTGACAGGATGGCTTCAAACTGACAGAGAGTAGGTTTACATCAGATATTAGGAAAAATTCTTTACTAACAGTGTGGTGGGGACCTGGCACAGGTTTCCCAGGGAAGCTGTGGCTGCTCCATCCCTGGAAGATTTCAAAGCTGGTTAGATGAGGCTTGGAGCAACCTGGTCTGGTGGAACTTTTCCCTCCCTATCCATGGGAAGTGGTTGGAACAGGACAATCCTCAAGGCCCCTTCCAGCCCAGGCCATTCTGTGATTCTGTGATCTAGCACACTGCTCAGAATTCTGAATCTCCTGGTTATTCATCTGAAGGTATTTACCCAGTATATTTACCTAACAAATGATATTTAAAGCCAAGTTATTTTTTAAAAAGCTGATTGGTGTTAATATATGCAAAAAACAAATATGTCATGCTGAAAGTCAGCATAGCTACAGGATGCCAAAGCTGGCACAATGTGCCATTTGCCACCTGAATCAAAATCCAWCTATGGATTAGCAGGAATGACTAAACTAGTTATATATAAATCTAAATTTGTGAATGGCTTAATTACGAGTTAGGCTTACATCTGCAATGAATAGCACAAAGCCTATGTACCGATCAAGTCCTATTCAGCAGCTTAACTACAGTCTTCTAAAAAAAGACATCTTTGAAGGTCTTGTTGGGGCTTTTGTGTTTGTTTCTTTCTTTGTGGCAGATGTTCCTGTGATTTCAATCATGCCAGAACTATTTCCTCCTATCACTTGCACAATTGCACTGAAGTCATGCACACAATGATTATAACTCTCCTGTTATGTACCGTTCATTTTCAGCCTGTTTTTGATAGCTCATCATTTATCCCACCTCTCTAATTTTGGTAAGTGTTGTGACTTGGTAAGTGTTCAATGTTCTTGGTCCCTGCCAATAAAAGCCTTTTGTCCTTATAACCACTGGCTCGATTAACACAAAGTGGGCAGAAGCCCCACACAGGAAGAAGGCTGATTAGACCACTAAATACCACCAATGTTTCTGTACGTTTAAAAGTTTTATTTGATTGGTCTTTTTTAATGTTTTGTTGGGTTTTTTTTTTTCTTGTTTGTTT
>NW_026624013.1:171443-177239 GCF_030028575.1 Malurus melanocephalus
GGATGGAATTACACATAGCTAAATTGGAAAGAATATMTGCTTTTTAAAGAAAATTCTGTGGCATAGTTGTGAGTTAGTGAAATGCCCACTAAATGGTGGTCCTTTTTTTTTTTTTTGAAGTGACTCTTTGCTAGAATCTCCTAAATGTCTTGCTCAAATACAGTGGAATGTGTCACCCTCTGTGAAAGAGAGAATATTGAMAATGTCAGTAACAACTGGCATCATCTATATCCTGAAGCAGCCAGAGGATGTGTGGTGGAAATGTGCATAAATACGAACAGGAAGGAAAGGCTATCAGACTCCTCTGTGTGATTTTAGATTTTGGCAAACAGGCTAAAAATGGAAACCCATTAATTCTTTCTATGACTGAGAATTAATTGTGATGCCCCATTTATTTTACWGTTTATTTTACTCTGCCTGATGCTCTCTCCCTCTTGCTCCTTCATTCTGCCRCTCACTGTCAGAGATACCATTCCCAATGTTTGATATGGGCCATGGCTTAAATGTAAGAGAAAAAACGTATTTTGATTTTCTTTAAAATTAAACATAGTGTTTCCAGTATCATTTCTATCAAGATGTAGTTATAGAATAAGGGGATATTGCTGGTTAAATTCCTAAGTCTGCTACCAGCCAAATTTCTTTAAGGGTTGGTAACTTTTTGTTTATGTCATTAGTAAATAACAGTTACAATGGAATTGAAAGTCCAAAAACTGACCTATTATGTACAAAAAAATCCGAACAAAATTCCACATTGTAGAAAGCCCATTTATTCATCTGTGTAATTATTTGGTTACTGACAATCATGTGCATGAGAAAATAATAGCTTTCAGTTCCAGTCAATGACAATTTATTCTAGAAATTTCAATGCAAAACCTTGGGGGTTTTGTCACTGCATAAAACAGTCTACTAWTGCATTATCATGGAATGGGTGAGATAAAACAGTCATTAAAATAGAGACCAGTTAGAAAGGATGGAAATTGTTTTTTAATGTGGTCTCAACAATCAATTGAAGGTTTCAGGGTTTTTTAATCTTCCCAAAATACAATAATAAAATATAATATGGAACCTATTTATTCTTCATGCTTGCAAGAGGTTKTAATCATTATAATTATACAATTCCAGTGGCTTAATTTACTAAGAAGAATAGTATAATTTCAGTCAATCAATTTAAAAGTTAAGGRAACTATTGTCATTAAAAATAAGAAGTGGTAAAGAAGGGATTTTAAAACTTCTGTTTTCTTCWGTTACAAACAATGAAATCTAACCAAAGACATATTTATTAAACTAATTATTAGGCAGGTCCATTAGTAATTTCCTTGCAAATATCTGAATTGTGGGGTTTTTTTTCCCATACTCAGCATGTATGCATTTTTATTTCTTTGCATTAGGAATAATTAGCCACTTCCTATCTCCTATGACAAGAGATGCACATTTTATTCTGAAAATGAAGAATCAGATTTAAATTTAAAAAATGAAGTTGCCCTCTGCTCCAAAAATGAAATTAAAACATTGCAAAATTTCAAGGAAAAAGTTTGCAGACCAACTAATTGTTAAACTGGCATTTTAAGTGAAAAACATTATGCAATAAACTATTAATAATTTAGGTAGGTCTATCTCTCAGGGATTGGGGAATGCTCATTATGTCCTAATTTCTGGCAATGTTCTGACTTCTGTCAAGTTGGTAAATGGTCCACATTGAATAGTGTTTATCAGGGTCTGAATTCTGCTCTTGGTTTGGAAAAAAAACATCTGGTGGAACTCAATTATTGAAAAAGAAAAGACTCCACAMTGTCCCAAGTTAGTCAGTTTATTGAAAATGCAGTATAAAATATCTGAGTAATTCCTGTGATTTGCTTTGAGTCAAAATGAGGTTATTTTGGTAACATTTTTAATTTTACAATTTTATAAAGTATCATGTTTATCATGTTTTTTTAATTTTACAATTTTATAAAGTATCAGGTAACTGTCATGTAAGTGATGACCTCTGGTTCACAAAAACCAAAAGCAGGAAACCCCTTGATAAGCACATACCCTGTCAAGAAAGTACTTAAATCCATGTCCTTCAGACCTAAAGGYCTTGCTGCTTCTATGAGAAGTCAGTTTCTGTTGGTGAGGTTTCCTTGCTTTCCAAATAAAATAGAAAGAAAAATAAGGAAGAGGAACATCTGGCAATATATTTCCTATTACTCATTTTTTCATTTAGTAATGGAGAGCTGCCCTGTGGAAAGTGTGGGAAGAGACATGGAGGGGGTGAGAGCATGGAGGAGAGAGATGAAAGAATCTGTCCATGAAGGAAGCAGATAATGTAAGCTCTGAAAGATCTGCAGGGAAAAGTAGTTTTGGGGAAAAAAAAGATCATAAAGTTCCAGAGTAGCTGTCTGTAATTTTTTTTTTTTCTTTTTTTTTTTTTTTTTTTTTTTTTTTTTTTTTTTTTTTTTTTTTTTTTTTTTTTTTTTTTTTTTTTTTTTTTTTTTTTGGTCACACTCCTGTTTAACTTCAGTAATGTTTAAAACAGTTGTTCATTACATAATATCCTCTTAATCAGGAGCAATGCCTTAAACCAGCTGTCACAAGTATGTGTAATAACTTGACCATATCTGATGAAGTTTTACATGATCTGTTTCGTTCCATTGACATGCAGTATTTGTAGATATAAAAATGGGTGTATGGATTTAAAATACTTATTGATATGAAGTACTTCTCGACATAAATTTTGTTTATTTACTTAAAGGCTTCAAACAAGTTCAAAGCCCCTGATCCTCATCAAAAAAAGCACATGTAACCTAGACCCAGCTTATTTAGAAGATGAGATACTTTAATAAATAGATATTAATGGATATTTCCCAATTTGGTCCTAAGAAGCTCTCAGTTTATTGGTGAAAATAATCTTACCAGGGCTCAAAGTCCTTTTCACAACCATCAATGAATCTGAAGAGGAACTGAAAATTTTTAGAGTATCCACTCCTACAGGGCTTCTGTCTTTAGACTTTCTCAGTGTAATCAAGTTTTCAAGGTAATTATGAAAACCAAATTTAAAAACTCCACCGTTCTTTCCCACTAAAATCTGCAAAACAAAAAGAGAAGACTGCAAACATTCTTTTCTGAACTGTAACTGAACTGTACTGCATGTGTTTTCATCTTATCAGATGTTAACAAGAAATCTGCTCATTGAAGCCATCACCTTTCTCCACAGAGATATTTTATGATGTGCAGACTGAGCTTTCCTTCCTGCTGACATTAAAAATGCAAGTGCCACTCCCAGCTCGGAGCCATGGCAAACTAAATAGGATACAAGGAGTTAGACTGCCACAGAATGTCCTTGAAGAGGTGTATAGAGCCATCTCTCTGAAAAGCTCTGTAGTGAATGAAGCACCAGGACTGGAACTTTTATTGATCAGCAACCACAGAGGTGAGAAGAGTTGTTTTTTTTGGCTTTTTTTTTTTTTTTTTTTTTTTTTTTTTTTTTCCCATGAAGAATTCAAGCAATCTCACAAGGCTCACTGCCTGCTGGTCCTGTCATTCTTGCTGATACTGCTGATATTGATCAACTGAGTATAAGAAATCTGAATGCTGTAAATTAGTTCTAAATTAGTTTGCTATCCCAATTAAGAGCTGGATTTTTTAGCTGAAAATTGTTTAGTTGAGCTTCTTGATTTTCTAATTTATTGCTTTTAAACAAAGTCTCTTTCTGTACGGAGTCATGTTAGATTCATCTGTGGGATAGAAAAGAAGAAATTATGTCAGCCAAAATCTTGGAAGTGGAAATGCCACCAAATTTGCCTGTATAGAATATCTTAGGCTAAATTAAAGGCCTATTAATTGRCATGGAAGGGAGTTCTTAGCAAAACTTAGAAGAATTAAACTATTTCTATTTCACTGTCTGTATGTAGCAAATTGACRGGGAATAATACCACATGCTTATGGAGTAATTCCCAGATGTAGGGACCTGTATCCAATTTTATTTGACTGTGCTTCATTCTGTCACACTATTACAGCTTAAAGACAAAAGCCAAACAAAGGCAAAACATTCTAATAATATTTTTTTTTTTTATTTAGACATAGGCTGAGACTGTGCTACAAAAATTTAATTTCAAGTCTCAATCATTTTATGTAAGAAAATAAAATTTTCAGTATTTTATGATGCACGGTTTTCCTTTTATTTTTCATAATTTGCAGTCTGTTGTTATTTTTAAGATGTGCACATAAATCATGTGTGTAAAACATCWGCAGAAATTTTTATCTATAAATATTATGTATATGCCCAAATAAATCTTATTTACACACCCACAATATGTTGACCAGTTGATTTTTTTTTTCTTTCCTAATGGATATCACAAGTCCAAGTAATGAAATATTGTATGCTCAAAGTGAAGTGGCATTTCTGCTTGAAATCAATATGGATTTGGTGGTGCAAGGAGTAGAATTTAACATTTTAAACTTGTATCCAGGATTTTATATAGAACCTTGACWGTTATAACAAGATTTTTCTCCAAAATTTTAAACTAATTAGGATGTGGCTTCAAATTTAATCTTCAAATTATCCATTAAAGATTTTTTAAACTCTGTCACTTGTGTATGAATGCACTGCTACAGCAAGAATATGTTATTCATATTATTCATACTATTCATATTATTGCTTGCAATTTTTTATTATCTTGATTTTTAATGTAATTTTGTTTCATTTTGGAATTATTCATATTAGCAACTAACAAATAATTATATTTAACATCTAACTCCTACATACAGGCTTAAATCTATACAATTGGACCGCCTAAATATTTTCCTTTAGGAATTCCTAACACACACCTGTGATGCAGGACAGTTTTGCAAAAATTGTCATTAAGGTGCATTTAGAAGCCATTTACAGACTCTGAGGGAAAAAAATATATTTCAGTACTGAGAAAGATAATTGTATACCTGAGGAAAAAAAACCAACAATAAGTCATGAACAACCACAAAAATTCTGAGTTTGACAAGATATGCAGATATTGACATGTTTAACCAAAAAGGTACAAAAGTAAGACTTTTGTCTTCCTGTTCAACAGCAAGTACTTTGATTCAAAGAATATTTTTCCCCTGGGTATGCAATTACCTGATTTTCAAATTATGTAGTTCATGATCCTCTGAAATTCTCATGATAACTTCTGCATCTAAACTGTTGATCATTAGCCACAAGGGAAATTTGAACACAAACGTAGAAAATGTTTTTCATTTTCATTTTTAATTTTTACTATCAAAAGCTCAGTTCTCCCGAAAGACTGASTAATGCTGAATTTATTTTGTTGCATTGAAAAGTACACTTTAGGATAAGTATACAAACAATTTTCATTTCTGCGTCCCATCAYTCTTCAGTTATTTCTTAAATACTTTCTTTTTCTAATTGCAGTTCTTTTAAGAGTGGAAGCTTCTTCATCAACACTGAAAATGTTACCTGGGAAGAGGATGAAAAAAAAAATCTCACTATTCACAATGTACTGAATGTAGTTTTATTTGCTGATTTTGATTCAAGTATGAAGTTCATCATCACTTCATTATACTGTTAGTAGTCATAYCTGTCTAAAGCTTCAAATTTTCAGTAGATAATTATCAAGACTTCTTTATTTACAAAACATTTTTGGTGGAAAAATTGTGTTCAAAAAATAATAATAAAAAAGTAAAAAAAAAATATATTACTGTGTCAACACACAGGTTTATTGTGCTCCAGTGAAGATTCGATAAATATTGCTATTAATAATTTCTTACTTTCTGATATTCATAATACCAGAAGGAAACAGTGGCAATATTAAAGGAAATTTA
>NW_026624013.1:177364-222700 GCF_030028575.1 Malurus melanocephalus
AAACAAACAAACAAACAAACCCCACCAGAACAACAATAATGACTTGATGAAACCAAATTAAAAAATGAATTTAAAAAGCTTCATTTTGAAAAGTAAACTGTTTTTCAGATGCTCTTGGTGTGTAAACACTCAGTCAACTGGAAAGTCTCCTTTTATCACCAGGAAATTTTCTCTTTTACTGATCTTAAAATGCGGCACACAATGAAGGGAAAGTAGTGTCCCACTGCTTCTTTCATTTTAAAGTAAATGTAATGAAGACATACAAATGTGATCTGGACAACTTTAGAGCAGTACCTTCTCTCAGTATAAAATTTAGGGATTGTTTTATCTATTTTTATATTGCTTCTGTCCTGGAAGAAAAAGAATTCCCTAAAATAGACATAATTATCTTGTAGAGGATGTAAGAAATGATTTTATGTTTATAGCTCCTTTTACTCACATAAGAAGCATTATCTCAGCCAAATGACAGGGGGGTGGAGTTTGTTTGTTGCTGCTGAATTTATCATCACTGATAAAAATAAGTGCAATGTAGACAAAAATAAGTATTACAAATATCAAAAATACAGTACTGTAAAGAGCAACATTTTCTGTTTTATAAGATTTATGCTGAATGTTATGAAGAAGTTCTTCCCTGTGAGGGTGCTAAGGCACTGGCACAGGTTGCCCACAGAAGTTGTGKCTGCTCCATTCCTGGAAGTGTTCAAGGCCAGGTTGGATGGAGCTCTGAGCACCCTGGGATAGAGGAAGGTGTCCCTACCCACCAAAAATTATTTTTGMGGTCACTTCCAATCCAAAMCACTCYATGGTCCTACRATTTTACGCATTGAAAATACTATACGATTTTTTTKGTTGTTGTTCTTTTGAACTCGTTCAGGTACTGAACCTTGTGGAAATTCTCAGAGACAGAAATTAGATTACAGACTCTGACATATTTTGGCATTTGACATATTCYATATTTCTGTGCTAAATTTGGAATATAAGAGATTATATAGATAAGCTTGCTTGCTTTTTCATTAGATCTGAGGGTTTTCCTAGTAAATGACCAAAAAGTTCAAAATTAGCAGATTGAATGAACATTGATCAATTAGTATACTCTGGAGGAAAAAAAAAATGCAGCCTTTTTTATTCGTCACTGTGTCTTTCTAAGAAAGTAATTCCTTTTTTATCATGAAATTAGGTGATCCATCACACTTTTGTTCCACTTTCTGAGTTATACAATGATCCTGATATTTCTGTAATGCTACCTGACTATAAAAATTGTATGACTCAAAATATATTCCACGTAATCAATTCTGTGTAACCTAATTCTGTGTATTTCTCTAGTTTAATTTTCCCTGGTTCACATACTGGTTTGCACCATTTAATTTTGACTTCAGTCTTACATCATAGAACATATAAAGGTATATCTTCCTCAGTTTTTAATTAAGCAGGTTGAAGACAATGTGACGTCCTGAAAATTTCATTTTTTCCCATGCTTTCCTTGCTATGCTCTGCAATGAGTTTAAGTAGCTAACCACTGGTAGCTGGCCAAAAATACACTGACTGTAGGATAGTGCAATTTTTCAGGTCTGCTTTTAGAAAATTGCCTCATACTGCTCTTTGCCCTCTACTTGAAGACTACTGTGACTTTTCTGTCTTACTCCCAGGGACAAGTAAAATGTGCTTTCTCACATTATATTAACATTCCCATCCCCAGTCCCAAGTAACCCCAAGAAACTCGAGTAACCAGGAGTGTTGCAAATAGGGTGGATAATCAGGGCAGCTCATGTTGTCCAGGATGTGGGGGTACAGTTCCCATGACAATTTGGGTGGGAAGGCAACAACTTGGAAAATGACATTTGCAAAGCATCAGTGGTGGGCTGAGAGGGGGCACCACGTGCTGGTATTGTTGCTGGACCTGAGTCTGGCCCAGCAATCCCAAATCAACATCCTAACTGTGAGGAAAAGGTTCAGCAGATAAGACACCAAGCTGACCTGGAGACACGACTGGCAGTCAATCACTTTACACTGTCAAGTCCAGTCCATTTCACATGGGCAGATTCTTCTAATAAAATCCTTCTTGGAAAGTGTGAGGAGTCTCTCTTGGGTAAGGGCACACCCAACAAGGATACTCCTCAATGTTTAGAGAAAGAGCCCACGAGTGTTGGTGTAGGTAAGTTACAACAAGCTCTACTTAATAATTGTTTCTTTTTGCTGGATTTAGTATAATTATTTTAATAWAATTGCTTTGATATAGTGCCCTGTCATATCCTATCCTATTCTAGTAGTAGTTTCAGCTTTTATAATGTGTGGAAAAAAATTCTGATTAGGACTTTTTGTCTAATCATGGCATATGCTGCTCACCAGGGCCTAGGGGAAGCCACTGAGAGGTTATCAAAGCCTCATACACGGACACTTCTACTGTAAAATAGAATTTAATTCTTTGCCTTTTATCAAAGACAGAAGTGTATCTTTATAACTTACCTCCAAATAAAAGTACTTGTGAAGTATATTTTTTTGTTCAAACAAGAACAGAAAACTGCACACAAACCCACACATAATACAGAGATCTCAACTCACTTAACTCCTTTATTTTATATTCCTCTCTTACTCCAGCATCAGCACAAAAATGGTGACAGAATAAATAAAAATAAATAAATAAAAAGGATGAAAGTTTTGATAGCATTTTCATTTGCTTTTAGTCTTGCAAAGCTCCATAGCTGCAAGGTAAAGTGCTGGCTGTAATATTTATAAAATTGATGTTACAGCAAAAGGCAACACAAAGAGGATTACTGTTCCAACACGGTTTTGTAGCTGATAGGGATGCAGCTGCCTGAGGTTTCCACTGAACCATCCAGTGGTTATAAAAATAAGTGATAGGAGCATCCTTAAAAAAAAAAAAAAAAAAAAAAAAAAAAAAAAAATCCAAAATTGTGTGTCAATATTATCCATGAAGTCTGATGGAAATCGTGTGGATGATCATGATCATTGTAGACAATCATTCAGTGGCACTTGACACTACTACTGATTTTTATTGCATGAGCCTATAACTGGAGAGTCTCAATATTGTTCACCTTTCTAACAGTACCAACAAAATGCTRGATTTTATATTTGGGGTTTCGAGTTGTGGGTGATCAAGGAATATTTCAAGTGAAAATTAACAGAGAAGATGACTAAAAAATGTGAATGACACACTAAATGTGAGCAGGGCAGAACACACCATCCTTGTTTCATGGCAGATCTATAAATCAAGAAGAAATCACTGGTGATAGTGCCAGTTGACATTCTATATATTACTGACCACAACTGTTCATAATTTTTCACTATGTAAAATTAACTTCTGTTTAAAAGCTATGAGGGATAGGCAACCTATCCAACTCCAAGCTTTCAGATTAATTGCTATGATGTTAATGAGGATCCAACTATTAGAGATTCCCTTCCCTTCCCTTCCCTTCCCTTCCCTTCCCTTCCCTTCCCTTCCCTTCCCTTCCCTTCCCTTCCCTTCCCCAATTAGGTTTCTGAGATTAACATTAATTTAAAATATTTATTCATGTTATAATTTTTCAATTAAATGTTCTGTATTTTATGTGTGTCTGTGTGTTTTGGTACCCATGTAAATTCTTTCTTTTGTTCCCAAAAATCTGTATAGCTTTAAATGWTTCTAGTTTCAGAGTACCACAAGAGTTGTTTCATAAAGTACTCTTGCAGAAATAAAATAGACTGCTCTATTTTAATTTTTCACGGCAGGTAGATTTTCCAGACCTTGGACCTCTCTTGCAGTCATATTTATGAACCAATTTAATATTTGAATATGTTTTAGGGCGTGTGAATACCATGCTGCTATTTGAATTATTTCTTCATAGTCTTACAGAAGCGTAAAGACCAGAGGGAATAACTTTATGAGAAGAGATTATATTATATATTCTTTTGTTATCAAAATAAGTTTTATGTTGTTTTCCCTTGTGACACAACTTTTTCAGACTTTGGGTTTTTTTGTTGTGTGTATGCCATGAATCCAGCTGAGAAACGGAAATGATAGTTTTATTGCCAACTAAAAAAACCTGAAAGCTTTAGAGGCCATTAAAAAATTTCCAACACTTTGCTGTGTTTCAGTATGAAAACCAATAGAAATATGTAAAACCCTGGAAATTTAATGTTTTGGTTCAGCAGCTGTTCTCAGCACCCAATATTGAAACTCCACAGGTGTCGTGACAGGAGTGGCCCTGCCAAGGGACAGACCCAGCTCTGCCTGGTCCTCACGGCCCCTCTGACCCTCCCTGTCCAGGATCCAGAGCTCCACCTCAGCCCCACCATCAGCATCCTGTGCCCAGATCTGGCCCTGGTCCAAATCCTTCTTGGCCCTGGGGTCACCGAAGGGCTGTTGCTGTCCTTGGTTCTGGGGGACAGTCCAGGACAGCRGCAAGTAAATAAGCTCTTCAGTCACCTCTGTTCATCTCATCTCATTAAAATCTATTACTAAATCAAAGAATCACTGAATGGTCTGGATTGGAAGAGACTTTAAAGATCATTTAAGGTTCCAACTTYGCTGCCATGGGCAGGGACACCTTCCTCTTGACCAGGGTGCTCAGAGCCCCACCCAACCTGGCTTTGAACATTTCCAGGGATGGGGCAGTTGCAGCTTCTCTGGGCAGCTTGTGCCAGTGCCCCACCATCCTCATAGGGAAGAATTTCTTTCTAATGTCTAAGATAAACCTAGTCTGAGACTGAAGCCATTCGCCCTTGTCCTGTCACTGCAGGCCCTTGTAAATAGTCTCTCTCTATCTTTCCTGTGGGCTCCCTTCAGGCACTGGAAGGCCACAATCAGGTCACCCCAGAGTCTTCTCTGTTCCAGGCTGAACAATCCCAGCTGCCCCAGCCTTTCCTCCCAGCAGAGCTGCTCCATCCCTTTGATCCCCTGGGTGCCTCCTCTGGGCTGGCTGCAGCAGCTCCATGTCCTTGCTGTGCTGGGAGCCCAGGGCTGGATGCAGCACTGCAGGTGGGGTCTGAGCAGAGCGGGGCAGAGGGGCAGAATCCCCTCCCTGCCCTGCTGCTCATGGGGCTGTGGGTGAGCCCAGAATAGATTTCAGTGTGATCTCTCTCTGAACTCAGGAGGAATGGGCAGAGCTATGTCTGTATCCATTAGCCTTGCAGTAGAATTGYTGGTGAGTGCTGCACCTTGAAATAGCAGAGTTCTGATCTGGATAAAGGTCCTACCACCTGGACATGGGTTATTAGATAGAGATAAAAGCAATTCTAGTGTTTAAACGATTTGTAAACATGTGGGATTTTGTGAATCCAAAGATTGAAGATGTATCYACAGCAGCAATAAATTTTCAGTATTTCAATTGGAAATGGGTACAGGGCTCAGACACCTCTTTTTTTCATATTTACATAAGCGATGTGTATGTTTATTTGAATGTCAATAAAGGCTCTGTCTGTGTTGATCTGTGCAGTTGGCTATGGCTGCACTGGGAGTGTGTTCCCCGCAAATTTGAAAAAAAAAAAAAAGCAGCTTCATTTATTGCATTGGAATGCTAGGAGTCACCTGGGATCCTAAAGCCACCGAATTTGGCTTCCTTCAATATTTATCATTCCTTCCTGGCAAGTCCCATAGTGTTTTTGCATCTGCATTATCCTCTCCTCTTCCTAGAATGTATGTAGCAAGACAGCATCAGGATGCTGCAAAACARAAGACAGAAGAATGTATCCACAGCTTAAATTATGGGGTTTCTTTTCCTCCTCAACACCTTTATCCAGGCAGGAGGGGCTCTAGACTGAAGAGGCAATTGTCAAGGAGAAGGAATGATCCTTTAGCTGTCAACAAAACCACATCCCCCCTTATCCAGCTTGCCTCTAAAAGCYTTCTTTTCAGTGTTTGGACTGAAACACTAAAAGTAATAAGCTCTAGATAAAGATCTGAGACCTTAATTGCTCTGAAATATTATTTCCCTATTGAAAATCATGGAAGTGAGGAATTACTTTGTTTCCTAGGTCTTTGTACGACCATATTAAGGTTTATAGCTTTTGTTCKGAAATTAGTTTTCATATTTTGCTGGCTCTGCTGGACGTTATGTAATTATGTTAAGAGTTCCTAGGGTTCTTCTCATTATTCTTTCTTGCTTGCTGTTGGTGCACATGAATAAATTCCAGCYTTCCCTTGTGGCCTACCCTGTTTGCCCTCAACACAGCCTTGGCAGGCCGTTTTTAGGGAGGATGGAAGAGTCCTGTTCCAGTGAGGACGTGCAGAAGACAGCTGTACCTTACTGGAATTTTTCAAGGGAAGGCAAAAGTTGTGCTGGGCTCTGCTGGTACTTTTTGTGACTTCAGCAAGGCAAAAGGTGGGCATGGCATATGTATGGCCTTAACTTGCTGTTGCTGGGATGCCAGAGTGGGTTTTGGCCAGGACAATAACAAAAAGCAATAGAAAAGTTAGGCATTTAAAAGATTCCTGCTGGCACAAGGTGTTTCTCATGTTCTTGGTGACATCAGTATTACTAATCATTGCATCTCCACTTGCACAGCTCAACRCAAGGTTTTTCTCTTCACTAAACACTCCAATATCCATCATTTAACAATTTGCTGTTAGGAACATCAAGAAAGAAATTTATCCACTTTAAAATCCTAATACAACTAACCATATAGAATGGAGGGTTTGGTCTTGCGTCTACGTATGATGAGGGATTGGCTTTTTTTTTTTTTACTATTATTCTTTCTCATACATTAGAAATCTAAGCCAAAAAAGAGCACTTTGAAATGGTTTGACTTTTTTCTATGAACAGAAAGAGCTACACATGGCAGTAAATATATTTCCTTAAGAGACACCTCTAGCCAAACATTGGATGGGTTTTGTTTGGGTTCTTTTGGAATGATTGCAAAACTAAGTGAGCAATGTGAAGAACAAAAAAAAAAAAAAAAAAAAAAAAGTAACAAATTTGTAAGTGAATGGAAGAAAGAGAGGAGACAAATGTCCTTTGAACAACTTAAATGACCATGGCCTTACCTAGAAATCTTAAGGTCCGTGGCAAAACTTTGAGGATGTGCATAAAAAAAGTGGTGTCATTTTTCTCTACCATGTTAACATTACATATAAAATAGATAGAAGATGAAATAAAGGAAAGAAAGATCTGTGATAAAAATGCATTGGCTCAGGAGAATGTTGTGCTGGATTGTATTACATATTAAATCTGACAAMATTTTTACAGTATGAGGGTGTTACAGAATTAACTTTGCAATATTTTGTTGCTCTTATATGGCTCAGTATGCAAATAACTGTTATTCTAAGTAGCTCAGTACAAGACATGCTCATTATGTGTGCAATTATTCATGTTTGTAATGATAGCATCAAGGTTATAATCATGGATATAATGAAAGAAATAACATTTAAAATAATATTTTTACTATGAAATCTYTCACTGGCTTGGACTGGGGTAGAGTCAATTTTCTTCCTAGGAGCTTGCATGGGGCTGTGTTTTGGATTTTTGCTGCAAACRCTGTTGATAACACAAGAATATTTTYGCCATCACTGAGCAGTACTTGAACATCACCCAGACCTCCTCTGTTTCTCACCCTGGGGAAAACAAGAACCTGTGAGGGGACATAGCCAGGACAGCTGACCTCAAYTGACCARAGAGATATCCCAGACCATATTWTGKCATTGTGCTGAGCACATGGAGCTGGGAGCAAGAGTGGAAAGAGGAGCAACTGTGGGACTTACAGCATTTGTCCTTCCAAGTGACCACTAGGTGTGATGAAGCCCTGCTTTCCTGGGCATGGCTGAACACCTCCCTGCCAACAGGAAATAGCAAAGGATTTTCTTATTTTGCTCTGTTTGCATGGGCAGCTTTTGCTTTACCTTTATTCTGTCTCTATCTCAACTCACAAGTTTTTTCTGCTTCCCTCTCTCTCCCCCATTCKGTGCATGAGCAGCTGCTTGGGGTTTTGCTGCCTACCAGGATTAAACAACAAAACATCTAATAGCAACAGGTTTAGAGTAGCTTTAACATATTTATTTAGTAAGAGACATTCTTCAGGAATTCCAGGACTTTGGAAGATTATTCACATAAGAGCATAAAGTCACCGTTTATTTTTTTAAATTGCATTAATTTTCACCTTTAGAGATTCACAGGTTACTGTCATGAATGAGTGTTTTAAGTTTGCTTAAGGAATTTACTTCTAAATAATTATAATTTTAATATTCATATTTATTTTAATTACTATTTTAGCATATTTTTAATATTAAATTGAAGTTGCTGCGGAAGGTAATGCAAGTTAAAATCCTTATCAATTAAGTTGCAGGGTTGATTTTCTTATTGCTGAACCTTCTTACTGCTCTCCCTCTTCCAAAATTGCTTGTTCTTTCTTGATATATTTAACTGCTTCATTGGACAAACCTTAACCTTCTTTTCTTCTTTACTGTCCCTGTCCTTTTCTTTCCTTGCACATACTGTTTTAAYAGAACTGGAGACATGCTTCCACATTTTTTGTCTGAAATAGAAATGTTACCTTGGAATAGTTCTTCACTTATTTCCATTCTAATTGCAAGACTTGTAAATATGGAATTTCCTGTAGAAATGCTAAATTCAAATGAGAATCAAAGGTGTAAATTTAATAATACTCCAAAATCAATCATGCTTAAAGCCAATCGTGAACCTAACAGGAATCCAKTACTGCTCAATTTCATTTGCACATTTAAAAAATTTATAAGTGTTAATTAATTATTACTTAGTTATGATTAAAAATGTTATCTATGCAATCAAAACAAAAATACAAAATGCTAATCAYGATTAATGTGGAATTGAAACCTAACGAGCTTACGAAAGGTAAACACAAGTGAATAAATTACTTTGCTAATTATTAATTTATTGTAAAATGCTTTGTATTTTGAAAAATGTCATAGCTTGAGAATGTTGATATGTTCCTAATCTTCTGGGTATATATCRTACTTTAAAAATGAAACTGAAAACCCTTTTGCTCCTGGGAAGGMCTTATATTTTTGTTTCTCTAGAAATGAGAGACTTTCTTCCTAAAAGATCCTTCCATTGTAGTGCCAAGAGAGTGTGCTCTCCTAAATTATTAATTGAACATTAATTTTAAATGGAAAAAATACAATTTTTTTTAAAAGGAAAAAATACAAAATAGTGAGATTTCAGTGCATGCCTAACTACATATGTTTGTCTACTACTTAGCAAACTGCATAAGGTTTGTCACCATCTTTATTGCAGCCCTTTTTTAGGCACATATTTGAGACTTCCACAACTTTCCAAGTACCTTGTCTGACTGACCTAAATTTTTTAATCTTGTTTTTTATGTCTTGATTATGTGTCAACTGGGAGTTGTAAAATTCTTCTAAAAAACAAGAACTATTGCAGATATTTGATTATTAATTGCAATATATTTTATGATTATATCCTGTTTTTATCAGAGTAATTAATTTGCTGAACTTGTTCTAAGTATTTGCAAGTTTTCTCTTGGGATACTTTTCTGTGACTGAAGGAAACATAGGGACACATTCTTTAAATGTCCTTTTTCTGCAGCTTTTTCAGATGTTATTTCTGGTACCTTTCTGACCACCTGACTCTCTTGATTATTACAGTACTATTCTTAAGTGAACAACTTAAGTGACAGTCAAAAGAGACTGGAAAAAACTTAATATTAGGAATCTATGGACAGAGAATGACATCTCTTCTGGCAAATATTTTATTTTGGAGGTTAATAATTATGTGCTTTACTATCCAGAAAGATCAGATTCTTTTCCTCTTTTTTTTTTTTTTTTTTTTTTTTTTTTTTTTTTTTTTTTTTTTTTTTCCTTTTTGCACCTGCATTGTCCAAACCTTTAATCATTCATTTGCTTCGATATTTTTTTTTCTATTAATTTTTCTTTAAAAAAAAAAAATTCAATAAAATCTATTGTTACTGAAGATTAAACCAGGTTTGACCTTGTAAAACTGGATTTATGGTTCTTTTCCTATACTGGCAGGGAGCTGAGTTTGTTTTTTAGTGTTTTTATCCCGGTTGAGAACTACATTATTTAAATAATTATTAGAAAAAAATAAAGTCCTTCATTTTTGTTGGTCACTGTTACCTCATTTATATTAGCTGTGTATGTCCAAATAGTCTGAAAATATTTAYCCTGGATTCTTAGCCAGCATGGGACTTGGCAAGTTTGTCTAATAATGAATTGTTCTCATGTTCTCATGTTTATATATATATATATAATCGGGACTACACATAAAACAAAAGTCTAAAAGTTGTCTTAGGACTATGTTTGAGTAGAAAAACACCACTGATCAGTCTTTATTTCTAAAATTTCTTGTACTCTGAAAGTACTAGAAGAAATTCTAGACTGAGACTAGCACTAGCTTCACTTTAAAGTGGGATGGAAACCTGGAGGATTTATTGCTGTGTTCTTTTAAACACATGCTCACCTTGCAGAAATGTGCATGAAGGATAATGTTTYGGTTTGAGTAATCTGAGCCAGAACTTGGGGCATTCAGGGAACCCTAATTAAAATGTAGGCAAGTTAAGAGAACTACTTTTTGATAGTGGGATTCACAGGTATAGTGGAGAAGGGATTATTGTACGTTCAAGTATGCAGAGGATATGGTTGTCACACTCTGGCTGCTTTCAAAGATGAGGTATCTTCCTTTTCTGCTTTATGTTTACAGTTTTAGTGTTAACCTTCCCTTAGTTTTATGGTTTCTAAAACTAATTATTTGCTTTTTKTTTTCATTTCTTTTTAAAATCCATTTTGTAATTGCCTCTAATACAAGTGGCAGCTGCAGTAGTCCTCCAAAAGAAATAATTTATTTATTTTCCTTTCCCATAATTATTTTGCAGCCCAGCACCTATAACTTTACATTTGAACTGAGTGTTTATCAGACCCACAATTTTGCACCAACTAGGCACCATGAATTTTGTCTTTCTTCATACCCTTAGAGGTGTGGTCTTTCATTGAGACTTGAAAAGGCTAAAAGTCATAAAGATATTGCCAGAGTTGTATTAACATTGAAAATGTTTTGTTTGGGAGAAGATGGTATGAAGAAATCATTCCTTCTCTTCAGTCATGCAGCCTACAAATTCCACGTCTCACACTGACTTAAATTATTTCTTGATCTTAATTTTTCTCTACAGATGAAAAAATATCATGTTCATCCTTTTGTARTAATGTTGCACTGACTGTTGATTCTGGCCTAAAAGTATGACATAAAATATTGAACAATTTTTTTTTTTTTTTYTGCATTTAAGAGAGACAAAATCTTTATTGTGTGTCTGAAATGAAAGCAATCACATATTCTCGTAATATATTGATGCTTGTATTCTGTCACGTCACCGTTTTTACATCTCCCACTTCTTGTTAAGAGTTTGAACAGGGTAAACTGTTCCTCTGCTTTTATAGAACTTCAGCTGGAGCACCAGGAATCTGTACTTTTCRTTTACAGGCTCACAGTCTTGCAAAAATCTCATTAAAATGTGTCATTCAGCTTTGTGCCTAAMATTCTGAGCTTTCTTGTCATTTATAAAAACAATACCTTAAATGAGATGTACATAAAAAAGGCATTAGATATTTCATTGTCTGCTTTGAGAAGACATTGCTTGAGAAGCTGCTTTCCATATGGTGCTCCAAACCATCCCATAGTTGTTAAACCACTTAATCTAAGTTTTACTAAGAGATGGTTCCCACCAATGCAACTGAATCCTACAAGTCTGGACATCTGCAATTGACTCTGACACTAAACAACTTGTGCTATTGTTGCAGTCCTTTGAATATCASTGAATATTCCATCTGACCTCTTCTTTTTTGATGGCATAATCTGGGTAATGTTGCAAAACACTTTGCCTGTTTTGATTAAAAAATAAAGATATTTTWAAATAAAATTTAAAAGTCCTATTAATTTTTCAACTGTGCTGGGTAACTGCGATGTTTATTTTGAAACTTTGATTCCTGCAGAATCATTAGAAATTCCTTTTTTGTTTTTGGTTTTTTTTTTGTTTNTTGTTGGTTTTTTTTTGAGTTGTTGGTATTTTCTTCCATGATCTTCATATTCTCAACGCATTAAATTTGAGAATATGCTTAGTTTCGTCATGTGCTGTGATTATTCAGTCTGACAAATCACCATCAGCATGATTTCCATGCTGAGCAGAGCATAATTTTGCTTGTTCTTTAACCACATCAGACGTAGCTAAAAGGCAAAGTATAGTTCCTATAAACTCCATAGTCACCGAAGGTTCATTAAATCAATGGATCTAATATCAAAACTAACTTTAATTTTTTAATTTAAATGCACACTGCATAAACAGTCAGGCATATACATAATATAGGATTATCAAGCTCCTAGTTTTTCAACAGCAACAGAAAATTAAATCTTTCAATGCCAGGAGGTAGGAAGAATGAGAAAAAGGGCAAGAAAAATGTCTTTTTCTCTKTAAAAATGACAATCACTTGCTGTGCCCATGGAAACGAATTAAAGCAGAGCATAACAAGAAAAACACAACTAAGTACTAGGAACAAGCGTTTATTTTGGGTTGCAGATTTATTTCTCAGAGTCTTTTTTTATGCTACAGAGGAACTCTTYGACAACATGAATTCTATTTATTCAGATATGCATCCTCCTCTGGCCCTTGCCCTGCTCGTTGTGCAGGGGGTCTGCCTCAGTTGACAAGTTTGAAGCAGAATTCATAAAGTTCAGAAGTCAAAAGGTGGACCAGAATCAAGCRAGACACTTGGACGCTGGCAAAATTTAAAATGACCACTTAAAGCTTAAAACTCCCAAATCTGTAACGGTTACAGTTTCCTTTAGAATTCTCAGGAACTTGAGAATATCATATGATTTTGCAAATGTTTATCAAGTCATCCCTATTGTAGAGTGCTAAAGACTCAAACACAGTAGAAAATATGTTGTTCCTTTACAATTCCTGCAATTTTCCTATGAGTTTTCTATATCTTTATATTTTATCAATAAGCTGAAAGTTTTACAGGTAAGTGTTGTGTGATTTATTATCTAAAACTAGTTACTTAATGACTGTTTTTGGGATTTTTCTTAGGTTTTTGGTTTTTTGTTTTTTAAGAAAAAATGGCAGATAAGAAGAAATTTAAAAAAGGGAAGGAAATAAGAAAAGAGAAAGAAAATGAAAGGGAAATGGAAGGGAAAAGGGAAGGGAGGGCAAAGCAAGAAAAGAGAAAATAAATGAAAATAGGAGAAAATAAGAAGAGAAGATGCATTTTCTTAAGGAAATAGTCCATAAACTGAACTTCTGAGCAAAATAACAATTAACTGAACCCTAAAATTAATTTTGCATGCAAACACTAGAAAGAGATTAAATATAYCTTATTAAGACATGTTGAGAATGGAGCATTTAGCAAAGCATMAAACAACAGTTATATTAGTTAATAAAAGTGTGGAAATACTCAGTTTAAGTATATTAAAATAAAATGTATTAGTTTCCAATAGTAAGAAACAATTTATCATATGAAGCATTACAAATTTCTTAAAGAGTACCTGCAGTAGCTTTTTTTATGCAGTTAGTACAAAACGAAATAGAACTACATTTGAATTTACACCACATGCTTTGAAAAATATCTATTTTGCTGTTCATTAAATGAAATTCGTTTCAGCAAATAGTTACGTCCATCTTCCATTCATATGGCAAGTGGAGAGTGCCAAAGATTTCAGTCAAGCCCTACACAGTGTCAACCCATCACTGCAGAGGAACGAGCACAATATTCTCAAAGCCTGWGTTCAGCAAAACTAGGAGATATGTCAGTAAAAGACATTGGTACAGTCTGTGTGTGGAAAACCAACAGAGTGTTTCAAATAATGTGGGCAAAATTCGGTCTTGTACGAAGTGTGTTTATTGACCGAATTCTGAGTGAGTTATTGAAAACCGGATAAGCCTCTTAAAAAAGACAGTCTGGTGCCTTTGTACCAGCTCTTCATGGTATCATCAGTTCTCTCGGCTAAGCCCTCTTTGCTCTAAAGAAAATAGCAGAGCACACAAAATAAAAACCTTTTGAGGAAAGGGGAACTCTTGCTGATATGAAGTTCATCCCCTTGAGTCCTGGCTGGCAGAGGTTCAAAATACACAATTCTCGTAACTGAGGTAYGGGTTATTTAATGCTGCTTGGAACTTCCTGATCAAGTTTACATATRTGCTGGGTTCTGCTGGTTAGTTATCTCATAACTGCCTCCTGAAGTAGGCTTGGACCATTTTCTAATTAATTCAATGTTTTATCCACAGATTTTTTCTGTCAGTTTTATTGAACTAGTTCAATAATTAACCACATACTCCAGCTACCAGGTTAAAATAGTACTTTAAAGGGCCTTACACTAATATTGATAGATTTAGAATCAAGAATGGAGTGATGTCTTCACCAGATACCATTATAAAGCAGTGTTTATRAATGAGATCACACAATAATCCAGGTTGGAAGAGACCTTGGAAAATCTCCAGTCCAAACTCCTGCAGGCTCAGCTTTGGGATCAGGCCAGGTTGATCAYGGCTTTACCTTGTTTGGCCTTGAAAACCCCCAAGAACAGGTGTTGCACAACCTCACCAGACAACCTGCATGCCTGTCCCSACAGGGAAAAAGAGATTTTCCTTCTGTCCAGCCTGAGCCTCTCTTGTTTCAACTTACACAAATGTGGTAAACAAGCACTCTGTCAGCTCTTCCAGATAATGATCATAAACAAGACAGATGATAAATTAGACCTTTCAATACTGCCCTTGATACTGGCTTCCAGAAGAGTATGACTCACTATCCATTAATTTTTTGCCCAATCTGTCCAATCCGTTTTTTACCCATCTAGTTTATGCGTACATCATGCCTGTAATATCTTGAGACAATGATATACCGAAAGATAGTGTCAAAAGCTGTGTAAAAATCAYAGTAAATGACATTCATTGCATCTCCCCCATCCATAAATCTAGTCATTATATCCCAAAAAACAATCAGGTTGCTCAGGAATGTTTTTTCCTAGGTCAAGTTGATTTTTACCACTCGGTGCCTTCTACACATARTGAGAAATATGCTCCAAAGGGATTCACTCAATGTTTCCCTCAGGGACAGAYATGAAGCTGACCAGGTTGCTCTTCACTGGGTCTGCATCTCAGACTTACTGGAAAATACACAATTATACACCTTTTTCCAGGCATTAGCTCATTTCTCTGGTTTCCCTGACCCATCAAAGGTGATAACAGTGACAAGCACATTGGCCCTTTGGCTGTAGTGCACTCTGGTCAATTCTGTGGACTTCTGTGGGTTGAGTCCAAGTTTCAAGGCCAGGTTGGATGGGCTCGGAGCAGCCTGGTCCAGTGCAAGGTGCTCCTGCCCATGGCAGAGGGGTTGGAACTGGATRAGCTTTAAGGTCCCTTCTAACCCRAATCATTCTATGAGTTCTCAAAAGCAGTTCTTGGTTTGATCCTCATCCAYTGCAGGTTATTGTCCTCCAACTCCAACCTTGTTGCTGAAGACTGAGGCAGCCTTATATCTTCACTTACTGAATCAGGCATTGTTCCTAAATTCCTCCTTTTTACTTATTTATGCTTCTGCCTTTTGTGTGCTGCCTTTCTGCATTGGAGCCCTGACGTGAGCTGTGTGTTTTGCCAAGACAGCATCCTGATATAGCTCCTTATTTCACTGCCTGTTGAGATGAGCTGCTATTGTAACTGGAGCATGCAGTCTTTAAAGAGCTGCCAGTTTTCCTGAGTACTTTTGTACTTCAGATCTGCTTCCCGTGGGATCCCACCTACCAGTTTCCTGATGACAATTGCAATTACAATTATGATTGACTAATATCAGAAAACTAAGTTGTGAAACAGACGCTTGGATGTAGAGACAGATGGAACCCTGTTGTAGTATTCCTATTTCTAGTTTTATAAATATCTGGTGTTTTTTCCTGTACTATAAGATTAAAGTTTCAGATGCACTTTTATACTTTACACTATTCATTATGTTTTCAAAAGAGTGCTTCTTCTCCTAATAAAACTAACTCATACTCGTCTCAGCTCTTCAGTTGCTACATGAATGACATGGAGACACACTTATTTCATTTAGTTGCTGCTGCCTTTTTCTGTTAAAAAAATACACATAATGTGCCTTGACTCAGGCATTTAGCTTGGGCTCTGATTTGGATCTCAGTGAAAGTTGCCTGCTAGCAAATGATCTGCACTGAAACAGGAGTGGTCCTGTTGGGTCCAGGAGATCCAGGGAGGTGGTGCTTCACCTCTCCTCTGTTCTCGTGAGACCCCACCTGCAGTGTTGCATCCAGCTCTGCAATCCCAGCACAGCAAGGACATGGAGCAGGTCCAGAATAGGACACCAAGGTGATCAGAGAGCTGGAGCACCTCACCTGTGGAGAAAAGGTGAGAGAGATCAGGTTGCTCAGGCTAGAAGAGAGAAGATTTTGGGGAGACCTAATTTCAGCCTTTCAGTATTTTAAGTGGTTTATAAAAAAAGAGGGAAAGTGATTTTTTTACACAGGGAGATAGTAAAGGGACCTGACCTAGTAATAACCTGACCCAGAGATTTTACACAGAAATTAACAGGTAAAACGTATCTGTAAAATCCTTGGATATCAACAAAAGTGCTCCTTTGTACAGGGTAAGGGTTGATTTTACTCATATAAAGACCACTGTCAYCATTTATTGTGTACAATTTGAAGACAAACATCTCAATCCAAAGAGTAAGTTGGTTTTTAGACCAATGGAAAGGGGTGATACAGTTGGTTTGTTCAGTCCTTGTTATGGAGTGTAAAAATTTCACCCGTCCTTCCAGGACGTCTTCAGGGCAAGTCCTTATTTATTTCAGTAGGGAAAAAAAACACCACCACCCTCAATTTCAAAAAAATGGCAGGATCTAAACTTGGGAAAGTGGTATTTTCAAAATACAAATAATGCACAAATGGAGATCTCTATTAGCTCACAACAAACCTCTCCTAATCATACCCAGGATTGGCATTGCTGATACAAGCATGAGGGACTGGAGAAATTTCTTTGTTCTGTTTTTTAAAAAAGAAAGTTGTGATATTCATGAAGAGGAAAGAATTAATAATTTGGCAAATATACATATTACATCTCAATAAATTTGAAACATTTGTCTACTGTTTATTCACACATGTGCAAAATACAGAGAAAATCAAAGATGACCAGAAGATCACAACACTTTTCTATCGTACCTTGTAARATTTTGCATCCATGGAATAAGTAACAATGTATTAGTGATTCTAGCATGAAAATTTCTTGATAAACAGTTTCCCAAAAAAAATCTTTCAAAATATCAACTTCAGATTAAAAAGTAGTTCAGTACGTACTTGGGGGACTTAAATATTCCTGTCAAAGCAGGGGTACTAACCTTTAAACACCTTAGCATAGTGATGAGCATGCTGGATGGGTATTCAACAAACACTATGAAATCTGAAGAACCCACACAAAGTAAAACTGCTTCACTACCCAAAACACTGTCTTTAGGAAGAGCAATCAAATCTCTTGGTATTCATCTTCTGTAGTATAAATCATGCAGATCCATAGTCTTAATTCATTTCCCCTCTGAATGCAAGTTATCCTTCCCTAGATTAAATATTCCAGTTTCATTTCATTGCTGGTTCTGCTCACCTACTTAATATTAAACACATAATTAAAGTATATGCTAATAGGAATCTTGTTGCATTTGGAAAGAAAATTAAAAACGTACAAACTCATTTTTTATTCTTCTGTGYCAAAGGTTGTGTAACTTTACACAGAAGTACTTTTGACACTCACAGAGTAAAAATGGATCCTGTCAGTGGAGACTGAGTAAAATCAGTTCCCTTTAAATTGTTGCTATTTTTAGAATTATCTCTATTTTTAGAATTCTGTGAACAAGAGATTTACAGATAATATTACAGTTAGGTTATCCAATAAAATTGACCATATTTCTGCCTCTGCAGGACTTGTTTCTGTTGGGGGTCCTGATGTAAAAATCACATTGGTGAAGTTTTCAGATTCTTATATTGCTGCTTCCCACCCACCTCCCTTCCCCCACCCCCAGCCACCACATTCTTTTCTTAAATTTCTCCAAGGAGCTCTTGTTCTGACTGGAATGTTACATCTTTTGTTTTGTTTGGTTTGGTTTTGTTTTGGTTTGGTTTGGTTTTTTTTCCTGCATGACCACTCATTATTTCTGTATCAACCCTTGCTAGGGCAATCACACAACCAGGTGGGCGATCTCAACACATTTTTCTAGGACTTAGCTGGGATTTCAGACTGAAATGGCAGTTACCAGCTAATAATTTCAGACTCAAATAAGAGTCACCATCAAATGGAGGTGGATGAGGAAGTCATCAAACACTGCATCTCACACATCAAATTGGAAACAGACCCATGATATTAACTCATGACATTACAAATACATGAGTCTAGAATCCCGTAATGCACAGTGTCAGAGCAGAACAAAAACACAGAGAAAGTAAATCAAGCTCCTCAGAAAAATGGGGAAAAAATTGCTAAGGCTGAATGAACTTCGGGTTTGAGACTGTTTCAAAATGACCCCTAAATTGAACATTATTATATAGTACTTTTGAAAATCAAGCTCTGAACTTGGCACAAAATCAATCATCACAACTCCTCGCCTGTCTTACATATTAACTATGTCCAGATGACAGGCAAGATTTCCTGTCTTCCTATCTCCATAACTGATTGCTGATACGTCTTCCTGATGGACTTTTAAAGCAAAAGAATTGAAATACTTCATGCAGCTTTCTTGCAGTCTATGACAACTGAACATCAAAATTATCTGCAACAGACATGGCTTTTTATCCTTTTTTTTTTTTTTTTTTTTTTTTTTTTTTCTAAGAATAAAGTTATTCTCATTGTGTTTTAGGAAAGAAAGAGAGTTTTCTATGAGCACTCAAACCCAATGTGTAAATTTTAAAAAATCAATGGTAATTTTGCTGACTTTCAGGTGACCCCAATAGTAGAGTACAATTCAGTCCAGCACAAGACAAGTTTATTTTCACCTAGATTTCAAGATGTACACTACCAAAATTTTGTTCCTGATCATTGCTTCCAGCATTTTTGGACAGTCCAAACTCAAATGCTGATGTTCAGATGGAAGAAAATTAGAGACCTTAATCATAAAAAACTTGCATCATTTTTAGGAATTTGAGACTGTAAATTGGTTGTGTGGATACAGATTATTTGATAAACTAACCAGGAAGAAGTCCCTTATTTCCTTCTGACCTATGAAGTAGAAATTCCTTTGTGAATTAAGAAAGAAAATTCACCCAGATTGATCAAAGCACCATTTCTAAGAGTGAGCAGTATTTTCTCAAGTTGATGAAACTTCATGTTAACCCTGGCACACAAGTTTGCGGGCACATGTATTTGCCTATTAGACAGATGTGTCCACGGAAAGCTAGAAGTTTTTTGAAGTTTATTACTTTAAAATTTATTATTAGAATTTACTTGTATAAATGTCCCCAAAGCTGGAGTTGATGCAAATTAAAAACACTAGAAGAAATATATCCACATATTTAAAGAGAAATATGTTTAAATATTAGGCCAAACCAACATTTTGCCCAAATTATGCTAAAATCCATGAATGTTATTTAAAGCTCCTAGGCTGTGAKGCTCCTCCTTTTTATTAATATCACAAAACAACTTATTTTTCTGACTTAGAAACCACCATGTTTAATGGCACTTTGTACCACACTGCTGAGTTCATCATAGTTGTAACTAAGAGAACTGGACTTAGCTCTTTGCAAGCAGCTCAATGRAGTTTCACAGCTACAAAAAGAGGAAAAATCACTGAAAAGGAAAAAAAAAAAAATTAGCTGACATAGTACCTTTTTTTTTATATAAAACAACTGAGTTTTAAGCTTTTCCAAATGATAGACAGTTTGTAGCAATGGGAGCAACATGGCCATATAAAGTGTAACTTTGCATATTTATATATAAATTTTATCAGATTGTTAAATGTTCTTATATATGAATGAATTTACACCTCTAATTCAATAAAATGGTGAACATTGTAAAGCAGGACAAGCTCAAGTGGGTAAACCATTAAAGATGCAATCTATGTTTCTGTCTCTTTTCATGGGGTTTTATAGGGTTAGGTCTGCAGGCTCCTGTCTGCACTAAAGTCCAGCCAAATCCATAAAGTGAAAACAACGTTAAACAACTTCCCAAAAGACAGAAATAGCCTTTTAAAGATTCACAGGAGCACTTTTTCAGTGTCTAATCCAAGCGGCCAGCAGGGTGAGATTGATGGGTGCTGGCAGAGATGCATTTCATGAGGCGGCTGTCTGCTCGATGGCATTAGAATGGAGCTATCTGTCTTCATTGTGCTCCATTAACATGCCCCTCAGATCTATCAGCAAAATGTCTACAGCCCTGCTTTATAAATTATTACCTCTGACAGTTAAATATTTTAGACCGTATTTAGGAATATTGCTTGCTGATAGTTCCTCACTCACCTACATATTTTTGCAGTTTAATTTCCATATGAGCTTTGAAGTACCAAAAAAAAAAAAAAAAAAAACAGTTTTTTATTTCTTTTTCCTAATATAAGGGTATCTCTAGCCTGTGTATGCTAAAAATGATTATCCAATTACTTACTTCAACAATGCAATCTGTAGAAGTGTGTTCCATGTCAGAAGAAGACAGGTKTTCACTAACCAGGATATATCTTTTTTAAAGTACTAGATCTGCCTGCAACAGTTACTTTAAAGATGAACATTCAGTATACAGAAATTATTATCCCTATTGCTTTCAGTGTAGAATATAAACCAGACATCCAACTCGGTTTGTTTCCATTGTTTCAGCTTTGTGAGGTCTTTAATTTTTTTTGTTCTCACTGATTACATTCTATTAATCAAGTTTGAGAAATAATAGTATATGTGAGTCTTCATATAAAATATTTAAAAGGAAAGACGGTATTTTACATTGTTATCTTATACCTGAAGACCAGTTAGTTTTTAATAAAATGAAATTTTATTCCATTTATATTTAATCCAGTGTCCTCCCAAGATGCATAGCCAGCAGTTTGCAGAGCATTTTTGAAGGGACAAAAGAGAGGTAGAAGAGAGTCCTCAGTGTTTAATAATGTCCAGGCTAATTTTAATTTCCTATTCAGGCCAAGTAGGTTTTAAACTGAAATTTTTTAGTCTGCTTTACTAAATTAATAAATCCTTAGTTAAATAACTTTTTCTGCTAACATCCCCCTGGGAAAGGCWTTCCTGTATGGAATAAAAAGGGTGTATTTAACAAAAAAACTGTAGTTTCTTTCAAGAGTAAAGATGAACAATATATATATATATAAATTTTTGGTAAGGCAGTGGAAAAAATTCAATTTCCCAGAAGCTTTTCTGAAAGAGAGCCCTAACACTGTTACCACACTGCCCCTTTAGAGTGATGATGTGAGTAGTCCAGATGGGAATTTGAAAATACAGGTGTTTCCTAAGAMGTTTCACTTAGATAACCCAACTGTTCTTTTTTTTTTTTTTTTCCTTTTAAATTCTGCTTTCTAGACCATTTAATGAAGCATGAAAAAGATTAGGAAAGAAATAAATGATAAGATACAGATGAATTCCAAAGCAGAGGGTTATCGACTTAACTGCACCGATCAGAGACACRGGGGACAATAAATAGRWGGGAGATATATAATAAGCAAAAGGRTTTAAAAAGTCAGCAGTATACAYGGCAAAAATAWAACTTGATAAATTAGGTACCCAYAGCCAAAGAATTGAGTTCCAATGCAACTGGAGAAAGAATGAGTTAGGACAACCACAAAGCCTGTTAGACAGTATGAGCACATTTCTCTGAGATGTTCTTACAGGAGACAATTTAGCCTTAGTTAATATGAAGGGCAGAGCTTAAAGCATCAGATGGTACAGACAACACCAATTACAGCCAAAGGAAGATAAAAGGGTGAAAAAGAGAAAAGAATGCGGTACTTGAATGTGGAAGTGGGCTAAAATCTTGCATTTGTAGCACCAATGCATCTCACTAGTCACTATCTTTGCTCCTGCATAGGAAGGGTATAAATGGAAGAAACTCTCCTCACCTCAAGTTCTGAGCTTTGAAGCCGTAGGTACCTCTGGTCTGGTTAGACCACTCCTGGAATCCACAGCTCTGGAGTCCTCAGCACTTGTAGGACATGGAGCTGCTGGGGCACGTCCAGAGGATACTGCAGAAAAGATCTGAGGTCTGCAGCACCTCTCCTGTGAGGAAAGGCTGAGAAAGCTGGGATTGTTCTGCCTGGAGAAGAGAAGGCTTCAGGGTGACCTTCTAACAGCCTTCCAGTGCCTGAAGGAGGCTTCTGGTAAAGATGGGGACAAACCTTTTGGCATGGTCTGTTGTGACAGGACAAGGGGTGGTGTTAAGCTAGAACAGGTTAGATTCACATGAGGTAGAAAACAGAAATTTTCTGCAGTGAGCATGGAATGAGCATGGTACAATACTGTAACAGGGATACTGTAGATGCCGCATCTCTGGAAACATTTAAGGTCAAATTGGAYAGGKCTCTGAGCARCCCTACTCATTGCACTGGGGTTCGACACGATGACCTTTAAGGGTCTGTTCAAACCCAAACTAATTTAAGATTCTATGAATCCATAAAATTTATCTGCATACAGTTTAGATGGGTGCTGAAACACTTAGCCTTAAGCTTTTATTGTATGAAGACAGCTTTTAAAGCCATTGTAACGCTAAAGTAAAAACCTATTTTTTTTTCCCTTCCTTATGTAGTAAGTTATATCCAAATTTAGTTCCTTAATAAGAAAAAAGGGGTTTTTTTTTCTTCTGGAATGACACCACTTGTAACTTTAAACATATATAGCATTTAGAAAAGGTCTCACAGAAGTAGGTGCCTCCATGTAACCAATCATCATTATGGAAACTCACATTAGGCCAATAGAGATCATGATAAAATGCATAACATAAGCTTGCTTAATTTGAGAATGTAGCTGGTAAAAAKGAACTGGCAGATGACCTTATTAACTCTTCAAAGAAAAACGTCTTGCTTATATTTTAAAATATATGTCTTTTTCAGGCTAAATTCAAAGATTATTCTAAATGTAATTTCAGGATGAGTAGGTGAATCTGAATYTGAATCTTTCCAGAATATAAAAAGGATGCTATCCAAATTCTTTGCCACTTTRGGCTTTATAACTCTTTTTATTCTCTCAACAGGTCTGTTGAAAAGGCACTGGAGCACAGTTCATCCGATTAAGAATTTAGCACTATCTTGGGATAGGCTGCACCCAGGTCATCCAGCATCTTGCTTTAGAAACCTGACAGTGATGACACCAAAGKCTGATGGTGCATTACTGGAAATGGGGCCGGGCCAAGCACTTCCTGGGAAATATCACCCTGCCCTCAGTCACTCATTACAAAGCTGATGTGTTCTTACTGTGTGAAATTTATTTGGAATATAAAAATCAAATCCTTTATGGTTTTTTTTTTTTTTTCTTTTGTTTGTGCGTGTTTTTTTTTTTTTTGTTTTTTTTTTTTTTTTTTTTTTTTTTTTTTATTTTTGGGATTTTTTTCCCCCTTAAATAAGACCTTGACAAATGACTGTGATAAACTATTGGATTTATTTAGCCTCTGTCTGAGGGACCTTGAGCGTGATGGCAAGTAGGGCTGTGRACAGGTGAATTGCCCTCCTGGACCACAGAGCAACCTATTGTCACCAAAAAACCCCAAACCCATCATATCTAGCTACAAAAGATCTAATTCAACCTAAAACCACACTATCAGAAGAACAGAATATTTAACGATGAACAAGGTTGATTGTGAATGGAATATGAAAATCAATGAGGAATTGGAAGCCTGAAAAATAGGTGTAGGTGTCTGAACACTTTAAACTATAACTAAATAAGCAACTGTTCAAATTTAGTGCATTGTGTCCTGTAAGATCTACAAGTCTTTAATAAATTGAGGCTAATTTTATTTCATGTTTGCTTAAACAGATGAGCTCATCAAGCAACGATGAGAAGACASTTTGGTGCTTCAACAAGGCAGTGAAATTAATAAATTCCTAGCATGTCTCCTAGTTTCCAAATCAAGAGCAGAAATCTCCCAGTTGGTTTTCCCATTTTGAGAAATGCTATTTCCTGTTCAAAAGGTCTAGGAAGGAATTAAATTTTTCTGTGATGACACAAAAGAGCAGCAAGCCAGGTTTAGAGGCACGTAATACCAAGGATTCTTCAAGCAGACAAAGAAAACTTCACCTCAGGCAGCCTTCAGCATGAATTGTAGAGAATGTACAGTGAGAGACTGCACAACTGCAGAGAAATTAAGGTAATAATTTAGCTGCATGAAGATAGCATCCAGTTTGCGGAAAGTGGATAACTAATAAAGCAGAGGTGACATCTATSTCTGTGTGAGTATTGCTAACCCACATATTCTGAAGAAGAAGGGGAATCCAACCCTTTTTTGAGGTTTGGATTTTCATATATTCTGATTTTACACATTATGGTCATGAAAATCGCTAATACCTGCAGTGGTGGAAAATATTTCCCTGAGCAAATCCCAGAGTTATGTGCGCAGAAATAACAGAAGCATACTGCATTTTTTTGAGAATGTAGGTAAAACAGGGMATTAAGCTTGTCAAGAGAAGAGACTAATTGGAAAAACAGGAAGAGATAATGATAGGCAAACACTGCAGTTTGGATGTTCAGAGTAGCAGGCAGCAGTCACAGGAGTTCTTTGCAGTTACACGATGAAGAGATGCAGAGAAAAAAAAAAAAAAAAATGAAAGCAGGGTAAATATCGTTAGAAAAACTGTTTTAATTGCCAGTGCAGTTACAGGCATCACTAGCTGTTAGAGGTACTCCTATTTTTAGAGTTCTATTCATGTACTCAGGCAAGGCATGTAACCATTTAGATATTAAATTTCTGAGACAGTATGAATGATAACAAGACCCCATGAATCACTGCCAACCAAACTCTACTCTAGCATAGAAATATTGAATGTATGATTGCCTGCTCAGACAGCCCAACCCAGAATTCTTGATTCTGCTCTTCTCATGCTTAAGAAAAGCTGACCRTATTTTATTGAATACGAATACAAGTGTTTCCCAATGGAGTAATTAACTGAAGCTCTCAGTTACTGATAGGATTCTTCAGAACTGCAGTATGAACAAATACAAAATAATCTTTCACAGGCAGGACTCGTCTCTCTGGATTATGGCATATATTACTTTGCAGGGAGCAAAAAGAGCAAGTAAATACAAACTTGTGATAACTTGTGCAGGGCAATTGCGTGTTAATGCTTCTTGAAGCTGATGCTGCAAGCCTGGGCACTTAAGTACAAATCTAAAGGGAACATGAAAAGAAAAAAAAATCTTTTTAAATGAAGTAAAAAAATAAGGAAAACTGTTTTGCATTTAGAATGGCTGTAAGTTTATATTTTCTGCCTGAAGACTCTGGGAAAGGATTATTATTTTCTAGTAGTGTGCTGCCATGTATTTTTCTTAACCTGATATTTGCACACATCTATGCTGCATATACCACATACAGAAGCTTATTAAAATGCAAATATACATATGCCATACTTCTTGTGGTGCTAAACAGTCTCTCTACTAGTGAAAAGGTATGTTAATGTTACTTCCCAGGATATAAATGCTGCCTGCAGTTTTGATATTAACTGAGGACCAGTAGTTGCAGATTTGCAGGTTCGCTTCATTCTAGACAAGGATTATTGAGACACCACATCCTTAAGGTCTGTGTGCCTGCATAATTAAGCATGAGGGAACTGGAAGAGAGTGGTGTCATGAGAATTGTGATACCACAAAGGTGGAAGGAGGAGAGAGASTARGTGCTGCAGGTGTTGGAGCAGAGATTCTCTTCCAGCCCCTGAAAAGACTAAGCTGGAGCAGATATCCACATTGCAGTCCCTGGTGGACTCCAGGCCRGAGCAGGTTTATCCTGAAGGGCTGCAGCCACTCTGGAGAGGGGAAGAGTGACAGAGAGGAGATGCTGTAGATTGACCTCCTTTCTCAATCTTCCTTTGCTGCTCAGGAAGGGAGGAGGAAGTAGAGGAATCAGGATGGAAGGAGTGAGGATGAGYCTGAGAAATGGCTCTTTTAACTGACAGGAAATTAAATTAATTTTCCCCCAAGTTGAGTCTGCTTTGCCAGTGATGTTAATTAKTAAGTCATGTCTGTGCCTTAAATTCGACCCACAGCTTTTCCATCATATTTTCCCACCCTGTTCTGCTGTGGAGAAGGTGAGGTGATTGAGCCTCTGAGAACTGGCCAAGGGTAGCCCCAAAAAACCTCTTAGAAATCAGTGACTGCAGACCTGTAGGGTACGAGGTGACTGCAGGCAGTAACATACAGGAAAGTCCGTAAAATTGAGACAGACCCTGGAAACTTTTTGCTTCAAGTGTCCACAGCAATCTGGGGAGTTGTGTATATTATTGAGCTTTAGAATTTATCAGCTTTATAGAATTAATGGTGCCCAGAAATACATTTAAGGTAAATTGCAAAGAAACTTTTCCACAAATTAAGTTATAAAAACAGGTATTCCATCCAACTCTATTAAATTTTGACAAGTTTTTTTTTATATTAAGAACCCTTCTCATGGCCAATTATCTCCTTTCTCAAGAATTCTTCCCTGCTGGTATTGTAAAGGAGAAATAATCCCAGTAAATGACTAATCTTTCGGGAGGRAAAGAAAGATTCTGAAGATATTAGCTTACAATTTATTTTAATTTATTCTATTTATTTTTTGCTATGTAAGACCAAACAGGAATGTGCCAAAAGCAGGTAATTAGGCAATATGTCTTCTTCAAAGAATGAAAGAAAAAAAAAAAATCACATTTATACTTTCAAAGAGAAATCAAAGAAAGAAAAAAAAAATCACTTGTTTCCTTTCATTCTAGGAATATTTTCAGTCTTTTTATTATAGTTCTGCTCCTAATCCCTAATACTTAGAATAAATCTTCCGTTTTAAATCCTGGTTGTGTCAGAGTTGCCCACTTACTTTTTTTTTTTAATACATATTTTTAAAACTGAAAGAGGTCATTTCTGAAAGATCTTGGTTGGTTCACATAAAGGCAGCTAAGGAAAACTTTTATCTTAAAGTTTTATGTCATAAAACAGAAGATTGAAACACTTTGTTATATTATCAGTAATAAAGTTCAAAAAACATAACAAACATCTAACCATAAGCAGATAGTTACATTCTTATTTGCTCTAAATGTATATTTTTAGTAACAGGGCTTTTTTTTGGAAGTTTTATATGTTGCAGCCAGTCTAAGGAGAAGTGGGTTAGTGGACAGATCAATGGTGTTCACGTATAAAATAAAGTCTAGGCTGGGAAAATAAAGTATGAAAAAGAGAGTTGGTCCAAAGGATTTTGTTTTCCCCAGCAGTGGAAATGACCTGTTAGAATATCTAGAAATCAATAGTTCTATTGATGGCAGTCAATCTTTTTAAATAGATGTCTTGTTTTATATCACTTCTAGTTTTATAGACTTGTGGTTTATAACACACATAAAAGATACAATCTTAGTCTAATTTGGAATTTCCATCAGTACTTGAAAGCCTTCATACTTAATTCATATTTAAATAATGGCAATTAGTATCTGAATTTCYATGACATGATTTGAGGATAAAAACATTACAGAAAACCCTCAGTGTCAACTTAATTACTGCAGCACTAATTATGATTGCTATCTTAATGATGATTCTTTCTCTCAGAAAACCTGGAGTGCTAAACTTCAAAGGTGAAAGTTCTCGTGATTCAAAAAGGCTGATRTCTGTCAATTCTCAATTCCAGCACTTTCTATTTCTTTTAAGGAATACACTTATATAATGAAAATGTGACAGAAGCTTCTTGAAAGCAGTAATTATTTTAGAAGCAATGTTTTWGGAGCTGTCTACTCTTTTAAATGAATGGGAGATTGTTTGTTTTTGCTATTGCTTTTTGCTTTTACTGACCTCCAAGCTTCCTATGCTGCCAAACACATCATTTTCTTATCTCRAAAGAACAGAACAATGTAAAGTGGTGTGGATGGTTTCCAGGGCTTTATGTTTGCACACAGTGCTCCAGAGATACAGCTGTGATGAAAACTAATTGAAAATTCTCTGGAGTTTCTTCTGTACYCCTGAGTGCTTGAGATTCCATGCAGAAATTTCTTCCTGTTAGTTCCCTTGGGAAAACACGGAAGTATTCCAAACTATTCTTCCWAGCAAGCAGCCAACTTTTAAGCATGGCTAATCAGTACTTGATCCTTTATTCATGTCCATCTTCTTGAATATTCCACAGCAGTTCCAGAAGTAATCATTAAAAATGTCTTTTAGATCAGCAATGCAATTGCAAGTATCATTATTTTAACATCCTTCTTATACATATTCTTGATGGAAAACAAATACTACAAACAAAATGGAGCAGTAATGAAACTTTATACTTCCTAGAATCACAGAATGGTTTGGGCTGGAAGTGATCTTAAAGATCATCTCATTCCGACCCCTCTGCCATGGGCAAGGACACCTTCCTCTAGACCAGAKTGYTYAGAKCCCYATCCAACCYGGCCTTGAMTATTTCTAAGGATGGGGCAGCCACAGTTTCTCTGGGCAACMTATGCCAGTGCCTCACCACCCTCACAAGGAAAAATTTCTTCCTCATCTCTAAACTAACTGTGCTCTCTGTCAGGTTGAAGCCATTCCCCCTTGTCCTGTCACTCCAGGCCCTTGTAAATAGTCTTTCTCCATCTTTCCTGTGGGCTCCTTCAGGCACTGGAAGCCACAATCAGGTCACCCCAGAGCCTTCTCTGTTCCAGGCTGAACAATCCCAGCTGTCCCAGCCTTTCCTCCCAGCAGAGCTGCTCCATCCCTCTGATCCCCTGRGTGCCTCCTCTGGGCTGGCTGCAGCAGCTCCATGTCCTTGCTGTGCTGGGAGCCCAGGGCTGGATGCAGCACTGCAGGTGAGGGACTTATAAAAGTACTAAATATACAAACTTCATGAGTGTATTAACAGGCAAAATCTTTACAACCATCATAGATTTTTCTTTTCCCAAGCTGTTCCTGAGGACAGGAATGAATGGTATTGTATTAGATAAAGATAACAGAAGAATAGCCTGATTGCAATTTATGCTGATGATATACTCCCTCCCTTCACTTTCTTCCTCTTTCTGCCTGRATGTTTGTTACAGGCAATTAAACAGGTGATGGATGAACCCTCAGCTCCTGGATTTTACTGCAAACTATACAAAGTTTGAAAACACTGCTATGTGATATGAATTATGAGCCCTTACTGACTAGTTTKCATTTCAATTGGCCTTGAAGAGTTTTACATGTGTGAGCAATAAACAACCTGCAATAAYGTTTGAAACTGAAGAAAATAACATTTTTTTATCAACAGGTGAAAAATAGTAACCACCCTTATCATGTTTTTCTTCTGGAATATCCAAGCACTGTGCACTGTTTACAATATATCTCCCTTCAAGGCAGAATGGCAAAACAGATTTACATATTTCCAAATACGAAATTGTTGGTACTTTGTTTAGGAAGAGAACCAGATCCCACAAGATGCAAAATTCTGCAGAGAAGTTTGTCACTCTATATATATACTTTCCATATTATGAGGTGCACAGCCATATCCCTGTATTGAGTATATCTCTTAACCACGTTTCTTGAAATCATGGCTTCACTTGCTGATGACAGGATAAAAGAAGTCCATGAGAGTTTGCTGGTCTTTAAGCTGCCATGAAAAACACAGAGGAAAAACATTCACATATATAAGAGAGAAGCTGAGCTTTATTTTTTTTCTTTTTAATCCCATGCTTTGGGGAAGTAAAACAAACTAAAATAAAAGCACCGTAAAATTTGATGGGCGGTTGATTTTCTTTCCTAAACTAAGATTAAAGCTCTGCTTTTAGATCGCTCAAGG
Organism: Malurus melanocephalus; assembly: GCF_030028575.1. Classification (NCBI taxonomy): domain Eukaryota; kingdom Metazoa; phylum Chordata; class Aves; order Passeriformes; family Maluridae; genus Malurus; species Malurus melanocephalus. The sequence continues at coordinate 207,215 of NW_026624013.1, forward strand.
AACACTTTTACAAACCCTTAGCTTGTAATCCAACTCCTATCAAGAAACCCTGCTGATTTCCTGGACCAGTAAAGCTTCTATAAAACATTTAAAATTTCAGTGTAGATGGTTGTCCACTAAAAGACACAGGTCCCAAGGTCCTCTGCTCTCTGTCTGGGATTTGTGAACTCACAGCATAACTGGCCTGTGAGTTGAATTTTAATTTCTTGGGTTTTTAATCTAACTTTTAAATTAATTYGAATCCCAATATATTGAGTTTTTCCTTATTTTACTGTATTTTTAATGGTACTTAACAACAACTAGAAGCTAAAAAATAAAATCTTTGAAAAGCATTATAAAAATAAAAWACATTTCATTATCCTTTACTGCTCATGAGTTATGTTCATGACTTGCAATTAAATCCATTCAAGAATACAAATACTTCTTTACTATTAAGTTCTTGCTAACAACTGTATTATGTGAATATTTTTGTAATATTTGTTTTTTCTCTCTAGTAAAGATAGCAGGGGGATATAATGTAATGCTTTAATATGCTTCAGAATGTCAACTGATATCCTTTAAAACTTAATTCCTGGTATTTTTTATATTCATTTATTTTTAAATACCTTGCAAAAACATAGTGTTCTAGGATCCATAAGAGRGAGCAGAATAATTTTAGTAGTTATTTTATGCAAATATATCCAAAGAGTAATTCTTCCACATACTCTAGTTGCTTTAGAGATTCTGTCATAAACTCTTATCATTTTATGAAACAAATGAAACAATTAATTAGCAGTGTAAATGAATCTCTTAATAAATCTGAATGCTTAATACAACCAAAATATGTGCTGAAATCTTAATATTATAAGGTTAAACATTTTTTTAGAAGAAAATATTTTGAAATTGTGTACTACAAGAATATATCTTCATTGTAAAGATAAATATCTAAAAAAAAAAAAAAAAAAAAGTGCAAGTTTTTCCCGTGTTATTGAAAAGAAACACTGGGCAGACTCTTGGCCCCATGGGAGGCAGAAGGATTTCCCTGATTGCCCTCAGTAGAATCATGGCTTAAGCTTCCAAGGCTCCTGTACAGCATGTGAGGAAGTTCTGCCTCACAGTCAAAGGGGAACTCATTACTCAGTGTGAAGTGTGATCCTAGCGTGGTCTCTTCTCTGGGCTGAGATATTAATCATGTTCATCTCTGCTGTAATAAGATGCTAAACACTGTCATTTAGCACTGCAGAGGTGTAAAATCAAACCTCTCTGTACACTGCTATGGAAAGACTGCATCTCATAACAGCAGAAGGCTGGGCCCCTTCACTCCCTTTGATGAGAATACTTCTTCCCATGATGCTAATAATTTCATTTTTATGGATATAGTCCTTTGTGCAATCAAATATAGAGCTTGATTCTTTGTTTATTTCAGAATTGAAGCCAAAGAAAATAGCTGTCTATTATTAGATTTCATTCTGGCGTAATTAAATTGGTTAAGGGTACAATTTTCTGCAGAAACTGTTCATTTTCCAGTAAAACCAGTAAAATGAAATAATGTGTAGAATTTGTCACGCAGCAGTGCCTAAAGAAACATCTCTGCTGGCTTATATGTATAGCAGAACAGCTGTGCCAATTTGAAGGAACTGTAGTGTGTTAACTATATCCATATAATTATATTGGTATTATTTTTGTATGAAAAATAAGGTTTAAAAGAGCTAAGAGTTTGGCACAGGAAAAGGTTTATCAGGCTTCAGAGGAACGAGCTAATGGAGTGTGCCTGAAATGCACAAAAGGAAAAATTAGCAGGATCTCAATTACAATACTAGTAAGAATATTAGTGATGACAGAGAAGTTCAAGAGTATTTTCAGAAAGGTAGGGAAAAAAMCTAAAAAGACACAATCTAAATGAGACAGACATTGAAACCTGAGCCTACATCTTTCTTACAGGGATTTGTAACCCAGAYCTATGAGCAAATTCATTGCCCATAATGTAAGGCTTGCAGAGAAGTTAAGAGAACCAAACTGAAATCTGCATGTGGATGAATATAATTTCTTTGTAAGATTAATAGTATTGAAAATGAGTTTAAAAGGAAATTATTGACTTTTTTGTTGTAATGCTGTAGATGTCAGATCATGTAYCTCTGCTCATCCTTCACATGACAGATCAATTTTGTCATAAGCTGTGCTTTCTTTCCAGTAAAACTGAGTAGGAAATATATGAGAAGTCTTATATCTCTATGTATATATATGCATATAAAGGTGACATACATGGCATGTGTTCAGCTGTATCTCCAACTGTGCTGACTTGTTTCATCTCATCAGACTATTTTTGAAATGTGATATAAAATAATCTGAAAGGAACTACATCTTATTAGAAAAAAAGGACTGCTGCAGGAATAAGTCAATAAATAAAGCAAATAAGTCAACATTAAACTTGTTGAAGAAGTATGACAGATCTAGACGCAATTGAAAGCATTGCAGAATTTTATATTTTTTTTTTGGTTAAAAAAATGCAAACAAATATTTGAACTTTTCCATGTGTGAACATGCGGGTGGGCACAGTAAAGGAATCTTTCTTCACCTGCAGTGCTGCATCCAGCCCTGGGCTCCCAGCACAGCAAGGACATGGAGCTGCTGCAGCCAGCCCAGAGGAGGCACCCAGGGGATCAGAGGGATGGAGCAGCTCTGCTGGGAGGAAAGGCTGGSACAGCTGGGATTGTTCAGCCTGGAACAGAGAAGGCTCTGGGGTGACCTGATTGTGGCTTCCAGTACCTGAAGGGAGCCCACAGCAAAAATGGAGAGAGATATTTTAAAAGAGCATGAATTGACAGGAGAGAATCAGAATAGGTTTAGATTACTCATTAAGAATGAATTTTTCCCTGTGAGGATGGAGAGGCCCTGACACAGGTTTCCCAAGGAAGCTGGGTCTGCCCCACCCATGGAAGTGTTCAAAGCCAGGCTGGATGGAGCTCTGAGCACCTGGTCTGGTGCAAAGTGTCCCGGCCCACAGAAAAAGGGTTGAAATCACATCTATAAGGTCCTTTCCAACCCAGGGATTTGGTTATATGATCTATTTCCATGATAATTTTTTTTTTTTTAAGCACTGTATGTCTTCGATCAAAAACTTCAGAAGAAGAATGRATGGTTTCTTGCATTCAGGTTGGCTTAGTCCATTAAAATTGACAGCATTCTCACTATTCTCTAGCACAAGCGAGAAAGTTTTGGAATTACATGCTAGGAATGCAGCAATTCAGCAAAACTCACTCAAAATGCTCATTGTGGATATGAACAGGGTGTGACATCATCCGTGCAGATAAATTTGGTAGAAAAGACATTTGTGAGGGGAAATAGATGAGGGGCAAGGTCCTGATCAGTGATGTGTGTGTTACATTTAACAGTAAAGCTTCATTTCTCACTCAAGACTGGATTACAGCTATGAGGTAAATCAGTATCATCTTTCCAGGGGTACAGTGAGATGTGTCTAGGAAAAAATTACAGAAAGAACAAGCCAAAATCATTCATAAGGCAAACACTGCACTAAAACACTTATTAGCAAAAAGATAAGAAATTCTATGTGTTATCTAGAATTTATTTTTAGTGCAACCAATGTTTTAACAGAATAATCAAATTACAAAATAGTTATTATTGCTAGTCTAGATATAAGGATGCTAACATTGGATGCTCAAAGCCCAATTCATCTCATTATTACAAAAAAAGCTTCGCTGAACACTTGAAATCCCCATAACACTCTTAATGTCATTATTCATTAACTTTGTAGTACCTTCTGGGTGTTATGATCATCCTTCTGATGTTCCTCCAGATCCTAAGATTGGTATAGCTTCTTTTCTTCAATAAACTGGAAAGAGAAAAGACTTGGAAGCAGTTTACAGTGAGTCATCAAGCATCTCCATATTTTGCTAAAATTATGATGCTAATGGTCTGAGGTTGGCATGGCTCTATTTTTTCAAGGCTTCTTATACAATTCATAATTTGCATAAATATATTATTTTCCTAAATTTGTGGTTTAGAATTTTTTAATTAGTTTCTAAATCTATGTTGAGTGTGCTTTTTCTCCTCTCTTTCTAATCTCTAAAGCTGTTTTTACCTTACCCACAGGGTTAGACTCCTTTCATAATAAATGATCCTGTTGGCTTTTCAGTCTGAGGCTTCTTTATCTATGTTTTTTTATGCCATTCATTATAGCATGATTCATGAAACTATCTGCTGAACCTTAACCAAGTTCAAGCATTGTAAAAACAGGCYCTATATTCTTTTATTGTTGTGATTTGAAAATGTTTATATATTTGGAGCAGCATGGACTCAAGTAGTTTAAAACAAAGGTGTCTGGTCCTGAGTAGAAAAGGGATTGCAGAACAGTGGTTCTGCTGTAATATGCACCATTATTTGAAAATGCTAAACCTAAAATTTAAAAAAAAAAAAAATTTATTTTCAATTTTCCATGGAAAAAAGATATTAAAACTAACCTATAAATATTAGCAAAGTCAGACTATCTCAGAGTTTCAACTTCACTCTTGTTATTTATAATAATTAACAAGAAAACAAAACTGGAAGCAAAAAAGCAAATCCAAAACCCCAAGCAAAACAGGAGACAGATGCAATTTATTCAGAATCTGAAGCCATATAAAATAAGATGTTAGTTTTCCTGGAGTTACCAAGAAAAAGACACAATTACTTGTTCTTCTGTTTACAATTTATCTCCACGACCCTGGAGAATTCAGCTATGGATATTCAACTATATCTCAAACTATTTGACAAAGGATATTTTGTAGAAATCAATAACATTGAATGTATTAAAGATGCATTGAAAGTGTTTTATGAGTAAACCAGGCAGTTTCAAAGTACTCTAAAAATCCAGTAAAGCTTTCATTTTACAAGTAAAAACATGTCTTTAGTATATTTTTATGGGAATACTTAACCAAGAGCTAAAAGAAAAAAAAACAAAAAACAAAAAAAAAAGCTTCATTTTCTTTCTTTATACCTTTCTTAAAAAAAAAAAAAATAAAAAAATCTCCAAACACTATATTTATTTTTTACCTAATATCTTAGGTGTTGTCACGTTGGTATTATTAGAAGCAAGGCTAATTTTGAATCCAGCAATCAATGACTAAGTGATCACTGCACAGTGATCACTGCCCCTGGTCCAGCACAGATGTTAGTTATATATATAATTGTATATATAGATACGTAACTTTGCATTTTTTGCCTATATATGGAAAGGCCTTGGTGGCCTAGGAAAATAAAAAAGAAATAAAGAGTCAGAAATTCCAGCATTCTCAGCTTGACCAAGTCTATCAGAGCCCCAAGCAGGCTGAAAAATGCACATCAATAAACACAATTTTTTTTGCTTTGTTTTTTACAGTTATTTTAAGTTCCATTTTACATTTCCTTTTTTCATGATGATATCATTGCTGTTGAATTTTTATCTCTTTCTATATCATTATAATTATGTGTTTAAGTTGTGCTCCTAAATAGAGACACCAGAATTTCTTTCACTTTTGTGTCTTGCTGCAGATTTGCCCTTCCCGTCTTCATATATTACATTGAAGTGTGCCTCTTGATGAAATTGGCATTAAAATTTCTCTTTACAAATCAATGGAAATGAAGAAGTACTCAGTTTATTGTCGTAGTAATCTGAAATTCCTTTTTTAAATTTAGAATTCATGTTCTAACCAAAGGTTTTAAAAGGCAAGTGCTTGTTTCCTGGTAGTCAGTCAAGAAGGCTGTTCTAGAAGAATTTATAATTGTATAATTGTGTTTGTGATTGCAACCGGGAATAATCCCAGGGATTGTTTGTATTCAGGTGCATGCAGAAAAGCTCAAAATTATCTGATAGAAGGAAATTAGATATGTATTTTCATTTCATTCTGTCCCTTCCAGAAGAGTTTATACTCAATTGTCTATGCCAGAACTTAAGGTTAATAGTTATATTGATGCATTTTTTAGAAGAATGAATCCTTTCAACTATGTCTTCAATTAAGTTACATCCCCTCATTCCAGCATACTTTTTAAAATTTGTGTTAAATTTTTGAGACAAAGTACTGAACTACAGCATCATCTCTTTCAATTAAGAAAAACTCTTGAATTAAGAAAAGCCGAATGAACTCTTTTAAATGTTTAATTTTTGATTGTGCCATACACAAAGGTAGGACTTAATTTCACTACCCGATGTGAGTACAGTGAATGATGCACTAATTTGTTTGTCAGGGTGGACAATCAACCTGGAAACTGTCTTCTTTATATTACCAGGTGATATGTAATGTCCTGATACCTGGCAACTATAAGGCTCTTCCTTCAGACAACTTTTGGATAAATATCTAAGGACTTTCAATTCTATTTGCAATAGAACTATGAATATCTGGGTTCTTGTTAAGCTTTATTTATTCTGTACTTAACAGGAATATTTATTAAAAAATACCACMGAAAGTAATGACTGTAAGCTCATGTCTCTCTAAAACTGTGTCCTTGTTCTTTATTTTTCTTTCTAGATTTTTAAATTATGTGGTTCCTGTAAACAACATCAGCAAACATTTCACACTTTCATAAGTAAAAACTTCAAATARTAACAAGGTGACCAAACCCATAAGAGAGATATCATGAAGTTACACTGTCCAAATAAATRAATCTAAAGAATTTGACAGAATAATTTCCCTCCATCTCACTTTCACAAGTTTATAGCTGGTCATCCAAGCTTCTGGGCTTAGGAAACTGTCTGCCGAGGGTATTCTGCTCCACCTAGGAGCTACACTAGATTTTAAATTGATGCACTAAAAAGAGTACCTCTGCCCTTTAACCAAAAAAGGATGATTTGACTATTTGTTATTTAACCGATTGACTACTTTTGACCACAAGTCTAACTCTTAGGCAGCTAAAATTAGATCATCTCATTTCTACCTCCTGTTTACATTAAAAAATATATTGCTTTTCAATCAGATTCCCTTCTCAATTCAGACATGGAATATTTTCTCCTGCTCTTAGTATTATTATTTCTGAAATAAATTAGATGTTTTTCTCTATAAGTTCTTACAAGTCTTGTTATAAGACCTGAATAATAAGCAGTTTTTCTATTCTCATCACATATTTCCTCCTGATTCTGACAATATAGAGGAGAAAGAAACCACAAAAGGCACAGAAAATTTTAAATATTCTCTTTGATAGAAAGAAGTTTAAGAATATTGGGACAGATTAAGAAATGATGAAGTTGAGTTATTATGACTTTTTTATATAGATTTYTAGATGTTAGAATAAACTTAGGAGCCTATCATGCAGGAGAAATTGTTTTGCAAGTAACTAGACATCTTAATTGATTTTCAGTGGTACTTTATTGAATGTGTTTGACAAAACATTGAGTGTTTTGCACTTGTTTKTAGGTCGTTTTCCTCATCTGAGAACAAAACAAATAAAACAAACAGAGAGCAATCTGCATTTGAGGCCCTGAATCAATTTATTTCTATAGTTTTCTTACCTCATAATATTTAATAGCTATTGCTATTTTTATATGGCTTTTTATGAAAGAAAAGAATCCACAGTTAAGAAAAAGCTCTCCTGGATTTATGGTTGAATTATAATTCCTTGGATTTATGRTTAGTTTGCAATTCACCGCAGATGGTGTAATGAAGTCAGACAAAAATCAGTGGTTGTTGGAGTGAGAGGACACGAGGACACAAAAACCCAACAAAACAAAGCACAGACAAAACCATAAACCTTTAAATACAGGAACTATTTTCATCTGCAAATGATTCTTTATGGTCTCAGTAGAAATGGTTTGGCACATGACAGAGGTGCAGGGTATTGCATTTGAAATCTTTAAAAACTTGTGTGCATCCTGTTTGAGTTGATCCAGATCCTCCAAAAGTCACTTCTCATTTCAGCAACTTCAGTCAATATGTGACATAAAAAGAAAGGATTTTCTTCTCTGACAAGATTTTCTAACCAAGATGTTGTCAGTGGGTTTGTTGGTTGGGTGGGCGGGTCAATGGTTTGTTGTTTTTTTTTGGTAGTTTGTTTGGTTTGATTTGGTTTTTTTCTTTCCCTATTTTTGTCTATTTAAATAAATATTTGGATTAAATTCAGAAAAAACAAATTGAACMCTTCCAGAATCAAATCATAATTATCATCGTACCTTGATTTAAGAGACAGGGAAGAAGTTTTCCTGTTGAAAGAAGAGAAAAAAWTTCTTCTGAATATAAAACAAATCTATGATTGATTAAACTTTACATTGTGAATTATGCCTTATTATTTATGCTCTATAWTTTGGTCTATACTTTTAAGTCTGCATTGCATGGATAAAGAAAGGGACTGGTGGGGATAATGAGAACATTTGGGGTTGGMAAAAGGGATATGTGAATAGGAATGAGCTGCCTTTGAGGAAAAATAGTGTTTGTTTTTACTCTTTTGTCGTTGTTTTTACAATGGGCGATAAACCTTGAAATGTGTGTACTTGGGGGATTGGAATATATTTAAACWCATAGTAGTGAGTATATTTTGGCTTTGTGTAACAAGAACACCTTGAAAAGATACCTTTGAGAATGTACAATTTTTAACAAAGGTTTTGATGCGCTATAAATATATTACTACTTTAGATGTTACCGTACATTACTCATTTTGTTCCTGTAGAATTTGAAGAATGTAGATACATAAAGTGCTACGAATTCTTCATAATGTTTCATTCATTGATTAACACCCCTATAATTRATATTTTGATTGTCTTCAAGATAAAAAGCAATTAATGTTGAATCTTATAAATTATTTAAGTGTTACTTACYCCCTCTTTAATTTCAGTTTCATCTGATTTATTGTGCTTTAAAGCTCCTTTTAATCAAATTACATATTGTTACAGAAGAAGAATTCACAATGATTACAAAGTTTCATGCCTATAGTGATTTCAGTTTGCTTGCCTGCATAAATATGTTACTTTTCATCAAGGATGGTGTGATATGAGAACTTCTATAAGAATCCTTCAATTTTTTCACCCCAAAATACACGACCAAGCTCTTTTTTCATCTTTCTTACATTATTGACACTATAAGTGTATTGCAAGAAAAAAGCCACAATTATAATTCTTAAAAAAAAAAAAAATCCTCATTCAATATTTTTTTTATATAGTGGCAAACTTCATCTATTATTATATCAGAAGAATTCCTGYTTTTCAAAGCGAGCTCAGCAAAAGTAAATATGGATCTCACCTGTCATGGCTCAATTTCCAAAGGACAGAGTTGTTGTCAATGTAATTCTGGCTGTACAACTTTGCAGTACTTTGTGAATATCTGTAAAATGCACCGTGTGTAAAATTATCACTTCTTGCAAAACTACCATGGAAGCCTTTGCTGGCATATTTGGGTCACCTCATGCACTTCAGYATTTGATATTTGCAGCACCTTATTTCCTTTTGTCAGTTCTTGTGATGCTTTTTGTATCTTGCATCTCAATTATTATTTAGAGTTCCTCAAAATTTCTGCAGTGTTAAGACAGCAATCCTGGTCAGACCAAAATAAATCTGAAACAATTGCTTGTGATTCAGCTTTTGCAGGAGAAGGTAATCTTCTGAAGGGACATTTAAGCATGAGATACGAGTTATTAATTTAGAATCCCGTGCAGTCTGTTTTTGAACACAGTAAAAAAAAGAAATCCACRCTGTATTTTTTCTTTGCCAACATCTACACTATATATATATATATTTTTTTTTTTTTTAATCTAAATTATTCCACCTACTTGGATAGGAGATTTACTATGCTTGTGTCTTCCTACAGTTATTTTTTTGTTACTGGTTTTATTTTCAATTCTACTTAATGCATGTTGCAGGCAATACACTGGGCTACCTTTCCTTTTAAATGTGGAATATTGGTCAAGGCTGCCTTGGAACAAACAATGAGAGGAATTTCTTCTGTTCCATAAAAGTGTGCCAAAAAGCAGAACTAGAGCCATGTCCTGAAGACATTAAAATAAATATTTTCTTTAAAATTACTGCTTTAAATAATTCTGAGAACTAGCATACTAAAATTATTCTGTGTGCTCCCTARGTGTCCAGAAGCCTGATAGGAGGAGTCTGAAGTTCAGTAGTGTTTGACCTTTCTGTAAAATCGCAATTCCCAACTTTCTTGAACTAGAGGCCTAACAGTAGAAAAGTATGGAAGGAGAAAAATTTCCTTTAAAAATGTTGATTTCTAAAAGCATACATTAGGGTGGGTATGATGAATTATCTTTCCAATTTTTGAAATTGTGTCAGAATTTTTCATTTAAATTTTATTCGAGATTTTTTTTTTAATTGTTGTTGCTTGAAATTCATAGCTTGGAACAGCTGTAGTTTTGGTATTACTTTTTTTTATTTTCCCCCACAAAATAAAATTCTCACTTTAATTTGAGGTTTGTTCAAAGAAAAAAATCTTATACTTTTTCATTTAAAAAATATGGGTTTTGTTCAGAATTATATTAGTCTCCAGAGGAAAAACAATATTCAAAWTATATTAAAGTTTTTGATTTTTACTTCAGCATTATATTTTGCTTTGTTTTTCCAGTTTCAGAACGTAAACTGAACCCTTAGTCCTTTAATTTCTTTCCTTCTGATCTCTGGCAAAATATAGTTTTGACCTGTAGTGAAGAGTGTGCATGTCTCCACTTTTTAACGGCACATCTTTTTCCATTCCAATTTAGACATTCCTATTTGATTTAGAAAGATATTTTTGAATGTGTGCTTTTTGCTCCATCACTGTTCAAGGTCAGGTTGGATGGGGCCTTGAGCAGCTTGGTCTAGCGGAAAGTGTCACTCCTCCATGGCAGGAGGTTGGATCTTTAAGATCTCTTCCAACCCACTCCATTTTATGATTCTATCTATCATTCCAGCTGAATGGAATAAACTTCCTTTTGAGAAATAATTATATTCCTGCATTTTGCATCTATTGTATTTTAGGTAAATAGTCATACATGCGAAAGAGAATTTTATGTATTAGATGCCCACTAATTCTGAATATTTAATATTGTACTTACAGCCATAATAATGCTTTTATCTCCAATATTTGTTACATTTTTGTGTGTATATTTTCTATTTCCCTGCAGGTAAGTCTTGATTTAGCTTAGCTGCAAAATAAATCTCACTGTGTAAAGCTTCAATATATCCAACATTTTATTATAGGTCATCTATCTCTACCTCTCTTCTTAATTAATTAATTGCAGACTGATTTCTCCCTGTCCTTATCTTGACCCACAAGTTTTTAAATACATTTCCCCCGCCCTGTGCAGCGGATGAGGGGACTGATAGAGTGAATATAGTGAGCTTCTGGCATTCACTCAGGGTCAACCCAACACGGTCAGTCAACAGCCTTTAAATAATGTGGGGGAGATACCTCAGACAAGAATCATTTATCTCCAACAATACCACCTGAGATTGTAGCAATAGTGCACTTCACATAAAAAAACATTTAAATCCACATAAACACATAGATAAAGCAGCTCTATTCCAAAGATCAAATTCTTCTGCTCTGTTTCAGCACAGCTCCCATGGGTGCCTTTATGACATAATTTACATCTGAACACAGTTAGTCTAACTTAATTGCAGCTTTGTGTATAATTAATTATATTATCAATCTGTCTCCTTAATGTTCAGTTTGAATTTACAAGTTTTTATGATATTAGATGAACAAAGAGGAATATAAAAAGCTGTGGATTCCCACCTTGGATTTTAAAATAACCAGCAGGCTTGGACCTCACAAGGAAAACACACAAATGGAGAAAACTGCAACTAAATGTAATTAGGAAATATATTTTAATGTCTTCCAAAACAATTTTTATCCACTATGCTAACTTTTTCTTACTTTTGTTGGCTTCTTCTTAATTATCGTGTTCTTTAATAAAAAGCAGGGAGTGGGGGTGTGGAGGTGGTTTGGTTTGTTTATACAAGGAAAAGCTTTTAAAGAACATTGGGATAAATGTAAATGATTTGGTTGATGTTTTCCAATTTGTTTGGTTTTTTTTTTGCAATGCACAGAACCTCATACATATTTTGGATTCTTTTATATCTTACTCAGTCTTCTGCTCTATCTTCAAGCTCTGTGTCCTCTAAATTTTCTCTAAATCTATACTTTCAGCTTTTAAATAGAGAGGTCTTATCTCTAACTGATATGAATTGGATTGTGAAAAAGCTGGATTAAAACTGTCTGATGCTTTTCAGTTGACATCTATGCCATTGTAAGACTTACAACCCTAAATGGTGTTTTGAACTACAGTTTCATGTATCTTCAATCAAGAAAATTTCTGTGAACAGGGAGAGCATTCACACTGATGGGTTAGAGCACAACACCTGTGTTCAGGTACCACTGCTGGAAAATGCTTCCTAAATACATGGAATTCACATCAGAAATTGCAGGAATCTGATATTTAATGATCCACCTGTAAGATCTGCAGTCAAAATTAAACACACAAAAGAAACCTGAAATATAACAGATTATAAAGGGAAACATAGGCAGAGATGAAGATGTCTGAAGTTGTTTGCCCTTCAGTGAGATGAATTCCTACTAAAGCTATCCTCAAGCACCAACCAATTTCATTGAAAGAATTGAAAGACAGATTTTGAGAGTGACCTTACTATCCAATTACTTAAATATTGTTTACATAGTACAAAATATCTCACACTGTAGTATCTAGAAAGTACAAAATATCTCACACTGTAGTATCTAGAAAGTACAAAATATCTCACACTGTAGTATCTAGACATTCACCAAGGAGAAGGCCTATCAATCTATTTGGGAAGAATTTCTTCCCTGAAAGGGTAGTCTAGCACTGGAATGGGCTGCCCAGGGAGGTGATGGAGTCACCATCACTGAAAGTGTTCAATAAATGATGGGATGTGGCACTTGGTGCCATGGTCTGGTTGACAAGGGGTTGATCAGTCAAAGGCCAGGCTTGATAATCATGGAGGTCTTTTCTAAATTTAATAATTCTATGATTTTCTTCTCCCAGAAGCAGAAGAAGGCTGTATGTCAGAAACCAGCCAAACACAATTGTTGCACATCACTATTTTCAGCTGCTTTTTATTTTTCTCCCTTTGGAATTACCACTGCCATTTTTTCCAATACCTCTTGTGGCTCTGGCTGCAGCTGCTCACCCCACATGGAGGTGCTCTGGCTCCAACACCTCTGAGCTTTCTCCTTCCTTTGGAGGTTGACCCTCAAGGACTGGGTGCACAGAGGGAGCCACAGCACCATCCTGCTGCTGTCAGAGCCCTGGTGATGCCTAAAACAGGGCTTACCTGAAACATAGGCCAGACAAAGTTAGGAGAATAAAAAGCAGAAAAATTTAATGAAGGCCTACAGGTGCATTCAGGGCAGACAAGGTCTCTTCATAAAGCTACACCCAAAAAGACATAGAGTCACGAGATCTCCTTCTCCTTTTATAAGGTCTGTCTTATAACATATCGGGCCCCAAATCTCCAATTACACCCTCAGGTTATGATGCCAACCACCCCAGGCTTGCTCCTCCCAATTTACTGTTTACATTTTTGGGAGCTCTGAAGCAGCGGAGTGTCCTTGGATTTTAGAGCAATGTTTTGTCTAAAATGCTGGGAAGAGAGGTTTTTAGCACTTTATAAAGCCTAGAACCACAAACCAAAGGTGCAGATACATGAAGAATAGAAGCTAAATATTCTGAAGGCATCACAGGAAGACTTCCTTTGGGAAGACATGCAGGAAATGGGATCTCCATGTGGTGTGAGCAATACCCAGGAAAAGTGCCTCAAAGCAGGAGGCAGGAGAGGCTCTCGGATGCTGGCTCAGGAGTGTGTGGCTGTTTCATGGTGGGGTATCAGCACATCAGGCACGGTGAGGTGCAGGGGCTGCCTGAGATCATCCAGGAGCAATATGACGAGCTGGGTTACAGATTTCATGAGTCAGACTTCAGCCACTTGGTTAATAAACCACAATGTTTCTCTGAAGCAATGTGAGCAAAAACTGTGGCATGACATGTGGCTTTAAAAAAAAACAAAAAACCAAAAAAACAAACTAAGCAAATTATCCTTTATTTCTATTCAATTTTGTTTATTACCAGGATAAGCTTTTATAACTTACCATTATCCCCTCAGAAAGCTTTTGCTAAATATCCTGAGTAATTTTAGCATTTTTCTGCAAAATGAGGAATAAAATACGTGTTTCAAGTTAGGATGTTTATTGTTATACCTTGTCATTTTAAAGATAATTTAAAGAGAACTTACCATTTTAAAATATCAGCACTATCCTTATCTATACCATGTAAGGTTATATAACACTGAAACCTATTCTGTAAAATGCCGACAATTTTTTTCAAGTGCACTGAAATGAATGCTCGTACATTGGTCACTCTAAGATAGGTGATTGCTTTTATCAGTGAAACTTGTGACTTTGATACCTGCAACAGTTTGTCATGTAACTGTGTTTCTATCTCCATATGCATCATTCCATACATGTTTAAAACATTCTGATGTTTCTTTGTTCAAAATTTTAGAACATACAATTTAGTATTTTCTCACATTATTAGAAGGAAAGAACCATGTTTGTGGTTTTATTTTTTGGGGGGTTTTTTGGGTTTTTTTATAATAACATTATTTTCTCAGCAAACCAGATTCAGCAGGGACATCAGTCATGTTACATATATATATATATATATACATATAAATATATATGCACTATATGCCATACTATATTGTATATATCCTGAATAGTTATGCTTAAAACTCTCATTCCGGTCAAAAGCAATGTGGTCACTCATTAGTATTTTTAGCAAGTATTCACACTGTAAGATTTAGGAAAGAAATGGATTTGTAGGCATAAGATTTCTAATTTATCATCACTTTCATTTCAGTTATTTAGTGAAGCAGTGGTGGAGATGAAACATGTACACGCTGTGCAAAGCTGATGAATCCATCTGCATGCAGTCGTTCCCCAGCCAATGAAAAGTGGGTAAGGCAAAGTGAAAAGGAATTGTCTCACTTCAGAAGAACACTTGAAAAACAGCCTTTGATAATTGCAAAAGGTTTGATATAAAAACATTTTAGGAAAAAGACCTGTTGAGCACGTTACATCTCTCTTTAAAAATGTAGAAGATTAAACTCATAATATTTGTCACAGTTATTGGCTAAATGGCTTACATTTTTCTCTTATTACCCAAAAACCGGTAGAAATCTAGCAGCAGTATTCATTACTGTCTGTCAGGTTTGCTCCTGTAAAATTAGCTAAATTTTCTAACTTGATAGAAATCATTTCACGCATATCAAACAGGAGGAAGAATCTGTGGACAGAAAAGGAAGAGGACTTTCAGTCTGAAATGTAACCCATGTCTTTGATGCATGAAGACTTAGATTGTTCTGTTCCTATCTAGAGTAACATTACAAAAGTGATTCAATTCAGCCAGCATGGCTTTGTTAAGGACAAACTGTGCCTAGACCAACCTGGTGGCCTTCTGTGRGGGAGTGACTGCAGTGGTCAACAAGGGAAGACAGACTGATGTCACCTCCTGGACTTCTGTGAGCCTTCA
>NW_026624014.1:0-6549 GCF_030028575.1 Malurus melanocephalus
GAACATAGTTACTTTTTTTCTTACTGGCTTTATTTTCTCTTATCTGTATACTTGTTCAATTACTGAGTTAAAACTGTTTGACATGGTATTTAAATTCTTTAACTGTAGATACTAATTACTGTTTAATGTCTGTGTGTCACTCTTGAACTGAGACCATTTATTTTGTCTGCTTCCTTCTATTAATTTGTAAACATGTAAATACGTGGTTTTCCTTCCATCCTATTTTCTTTGGCCACGCCTGTTCTTATTTGCTTTGTAAGGCCAATAACACTGGAATTCCTGTCTTATCATTTTTTGTATTTGTTAATTTCTTCCATTTTGGACTGTCTTCACACTGGGGTGTTCTTTGTCTCCATGGGAATGAAAAGTAGATTAGGAGATTGTTCTGATCCTTGGTATAAGGGCCAGTTTTTGTGCTGGGAGAAGCATAGCAAAATTCTGTCCATGCACTTGGTGTGATATCGTAGATCTCATTATTATCTTTGTAATGAATTTCTGCAGGTTGAAAAACAAAGAAACAAAATAAATGCCAACAATACTATAGTATTTGTTTTGTAACTGATTCCAGGTTTTTATCCCTCAGGTGCCAAAACGACAAAAATTTTGATCTTCCTGAATAAAAATTGATGCGTAGCACATTTTTTCCCCTCTTTCTGTTATTAGATATGTTTGAAAGTTTTCCTTAAAGTGCATAATGGCCATGGACTTTTCAGRTACCTTGAAATTTTTACTTTGCAAAACAGATGGTGATATGAAGACACGTTTTTGACATGTATTGCTTAAATTATTATTTGATAAAAGCAGTCATGGTCTGTGGAAACATGATTTGTTTCCAGTGCATTAAAGACAAAGATCGTGTACAGTTCATTATGTAGTTTTCCTTGCTAATGGCTGCAAGTCAACATGGCAACTAAAAACCTAAAGCCACCTAAACAAAAAAGTAGAGAGAAAACTAAGGGGAAAAAACCCAAGTCTCTCATGAATTTTCCTTTACCTTTTATTGTTTTCATTTCCTCTCATTCGGGTTTTCCCATTTTGGTTTTTGTTTAAAAAAGAGATCAGCACATAAGTAAGTGCAACGAGCAAGTCTTTCAATGAACTGGGTTCTATCAGTCCTTTTCTGAGTAATTCCAGTGTCCCATATTTATCTCTGTGCATTCCATGAATGAAACGGTTATGGTGAGTTTCGTTAACTGAGACAGGCTGGAGTCATGGTATGGAATATCACTGCTGCAATGCTTTTCTTTGTAGAACAGCTGAAACAACCAGCAGCTGGTTACTGGTATAGTCAAGGAGGACTTGATCTGTGATTGCACATTGCTTTGTCCTTATCACTGAGATCTCAGTACCTTCCAGGAATTTGCTAATATGGCATAAATAGGGCTTGGCATGATGAGTTTTGATTTCATTAAGTGAGTTTTGAAACTTTTCTTTTTGCGGTACTTATTTTTCCTAGTTTCTGACATTGATTATCTTAGCTGTTAAAGTATGGCCACAGAGTGGATATTGCATTTTGGAAAGGCAAGCAACAGTGCCTTTAAAATGTGGTGCGTTTAATTCTGTTGCTATTACTGTTTATACGAGATATTAAAGAGAGTCCAAAACAGAAATAACCTGRAGAAACWGTGTTCTAGGATACATTGTGCATTTTCAAAAAGTCAGCCAGAACAATGAGCATTGAAGCTCATTTCAGAGGGATGGGAGGGCTGGTACTTGACATAAATAAGTGGCCTACAGAATTGATTTCTACCTGATGTACTTGTTTGGAATAGATGCAGTAACAGAATAAATAATTGGCTTTGTCACTTAAAGCCTGCATATTTTGTGCAAAMTATTGAAAAGAAATTTCATCCAAGCCCTAAGATGCTTGAAACGTTCAGATTTACAGAAAGCTGAATTGACAGAAGAAAATTTGGCTGGCAGAAAGTAGCTGAGCACGTGAAGTGTAAGGCTGCTCTGTTTTGGAGTCATGTTAGTCATATCATTTTTAAAAGTACCTTTTTTTTTTTTCCTTTTGATTTGGTTTGTTCCTTGAGTTTGAAGAACTCGGGTCATTCGTGGCCATAATTTCTCCTTTCTTTCTGAAATGCTTTTGAAGGATTTTGTGGAAATAATAGGCTGGAAATCTTACAGTATTTAGTCATGTTGATCCATGTCTGCATTTTGGTGTATATAAGAAAGCTGTTGCTTTTAGTTGCGTCCTTATATTGGAGATGGAATGGTTGTGTAGTATTGAAGTCTGTTCAATTACTTATTTAGAATCTGAGACAGAATAGGCTGGAAAAGATCCTTAAGATCATGAAGTCTAACTGTGAAAGTATTAGTATTGAATTGCTCTGCTCCTTCTCTGAGAAGCAGGAATAAGGCAGGTSTGAGTCATATCGGTGGAGTTTTAAGGTTATGTTTTTATGGTAAGAGCAAAGATAATGCCCCAGTGTAAATAAGCAGCATCATGTTAATAAGGTCATATTTTCTTCTGAAATTGCAAAGTGTCATCCATGTTGTTTGTAAAGTGTCTTAAATTAGGAAACGAAAGAGTGCTGAAATAAGAAAGACGTAGCCAGCAGTAGCATGTTGAGGGTAGCATTGATGTGTGTCCAGGCTGCAGAATAAAGAAAAACCTACTGAAAGTAAGGAAATTTTAGGTGGCAAAACAGGATGTCTGCTTTCATATAGTGAATGATACATTAACACATCAGAAATCCGGTAAATCATCCTTTTCATTCTATTGAAACTGAAGAAAAAATGCTTAATTTTGCAAGGATATGCCTGGCAAATATGATAGGACCTGGGCATGATCTATAAAAGGGATTTTACAGCGAGCTCTGCCTTGATGGCAAGGGGTTTTTTACCTACTTCGAGTACAGGGACTGATACTCTTTGCAGTGAATGTYGGCAACTGGTGACTTCAGAATATCTAACCTAATTTGGATAAGTAAAGTTTTTCCAGTAATGTAACCTTTTTTTAAAAAACTTCATGGTTTGCAATTTTCCTCCAATATATTGTTCCTGCAATATGGTAATTAGATCCCCAGAAAGTGTTCAAGGAAGCAAAGACTCTTCATTGAAAATTTTAAGGTCAGAAAAAAAGCAGAATTTACTTACCCTACTTATTCTGTGTTACATAGACAAAGTAAATTCACGATTGGGCTCTGAAAAAAACCCCAAATTCCCTCATGTTTCCAGTCTGATTTGCAGATATCAGGCTGATCCGTGGGATGTGAAAGTTATGAAATCAAGCATTTAGAAATCCTTAAATGCTTAACCTTTGAGGCTGTTGCCTTTACAAGTCCTGTTGTTAATAGATGGTATGATACAGCCTGCGTGCTCATATCTTGCGCTTTTTCTGTGGAAAGGATTTTCTGTGAACTGGAGATGAATTCTGATTGACTTTTAGGGCATAGGATTTATGAGTCATTGTACTTGTGTTTCAGTCCCGTTTCTAGTGCAGAATAGGCAGTGAGAGCACAGAGGTAGGGAAAGTAAAAGAAAGATAAAGATAGTTTAAACTTCAAGTTACGTGTACTGAGATGTAATCTCCTTTCCTGTGTTTATTTTGAAATATTCAAGCTTTCAGACTTGAAGAAAGTAGTAATATTTGAGTGTACCATAAAAAAGTTAATGAAAGTAAACTTTTTGCACAAAAGCAGCTATTAAATATTCAAGGAAATAGAAGTGATAGGTCAATACTGTATCATTGTCATGTCTAATGGAACATGCACTGAAGAGAATACTTGATGAGAATGTTACACTGAGAAGCCCAACTACTCTCATTATAAGAGAGTAGGGAGGTCCCATATACATTTTCTGTGTGTGAAACTCAGAGAAAGGTTGCATACCAGAGTGAGCATAGTGGAAATCAGTTTAAGTTCTTTAAAGTTCAGTTTAAGTACTTTAAAATGCAAGTGAGCTTCTTAATCTTTAATGTTTTGCTGCAGAATAAGCTGCAGAGACTACATGTGAAATTACAGTAGAGTTTCTTTCATGCGAACTTCCACAGTGATTTAAACAATTGAAATGCCAACTGAACATGATCCTGAGCAACCTGCTGTGGTTGACCGTGCTTTGACACCTGGGTGAAATGAAAAGAGTCTTCAGATATCTGTTCCAACTTGAACTTCTGTTTCTCTGATCCTGTAAAGTGTAGATGCTCACAGTTCTGTAAATTAACAGATGAAACTGTTGGTCATTGTTTTCAAGTTTGTGTTTAAAAGTAGGCTATTGATAAACTCTTAAATGTCTTTTGTGTTTGGGGTTTGGTAGTTCTTAATTTTTTTTTGTTGTTTTTTCTTAAGGCCTTTGGGTTTGCCACAAGCATAGCACACAACTTTTTGGTAGAGTTCTATTGCAACTCAGCTGACAGCAGTACAAATGAAATATATGTTACATGTGCACATACAGATACAAAAGAAGTGATCCAGCTGTTCAAGGTATTTTTTATTTTCTAAATTGTTTTTGTTTGTAAAACATAAGAAAATATTGGGTTTTGGATTCTGTGCCATGTTTCTGTCATACAGTTTTGTACATTGTGTTTCTTCATTATCTGCATATTTCCTTTTGTTTCCCTGTTTAATCGTTTAATGAGAGCAGCTGCTTCTATGGCCGCCTTGTTTATTCTGCTTTATTTTCCTAATCCTGCATTTTTCAGGAAGATGTATTTTCTAGTTAAATTATAATGCTGATAAAATGATGCTTACATCATTCTGAAATGCAGATTATTTTAAGAAAGGAGAAACATAACATGATCTATGTAGAGGCACATATTGCTGCTACTAATTAATGTTCCTCATATACTTGTGTGTATATAACACACAGCATAACAAAAGTCCTGTGTCCTATTTGACTGTGGAATTAGTAAACAGATTGAAGAAAGAAMTTTTCTTTGTAAGTGTACTCAGTATGTGTTTGGACTTTGGTACGTAGTTGTGAAACAGGATTTATGTGGTTTCAACAGACTTGTGGAGAAAAACAGGATTGGTATCAGCAGGTAGATAGGAGCAATGTGTGCATGTACATGGTAAGCCATGAAACTGTTCAGCAAATCAGTAGGTTTCAGTGGCCACTTTAGACACAGTCCCTACTTTCTTGTGAAAACCGAAACAAAGTGTACCATTATGCAATTGCTGTTTTATTCCAAAAATGTGTTGCTTATTTATAATGCAAATGCTTCAGTGCTTTAATGACATTTTGTTTTTCGCTTTCTGCATGAATACACAGTGGAATTCTTCTGCATTTCGCTTTTATGTGTAAGAACTCTGTGAAAAATTGTTCTCCACGTTCAGATGTCTGTAAATATTCCAGGAGTAGTCTTAATCTTTCTGTGTAAGTAGGAAAGCTGCATTGAAGCTAATGATAGGTGTAGTGTGAGGACGGGAAGTGAGAAGCGCTTTACCCCAGTCCCTACTTTAAAACCCGGAACTGAACTCTCTAGCTCTGAGATAATAAATTCCTTCATGTCAGCTCAAGTTATTCCTGCAGTAAATCTGCATGCAGGTACGCATCTGARTTGAAAGGACAATATTGTTTCTTCCCCCTCCTTCACTGTAAAGGACAGCAAGTAAGGTCCCATTTCTCATTCTTTGTGTGAGCATCTGAAAAACCTAAACATGGCTTAATTTAAAGGGGCATGTGGTAAAAATCCAAAGGAGTTTTAGCAATAAGGGAGTCTGTTAAACAGGATATTGTGGTTAAGTTCGAGTGTGTGGCTTTCCCCTTTTAGAGGATGCACAGAAATGGGATCTGGAAGGTGACACAAGGGAGTTCAAGTTTGCTCACTGATCCTAACATGGGTGCAAGCAGTGCTGTCAAGGCAGAAAGAACATGGAAATACATGCTTTTCTTTGCTGAACAGCATTCATCATAAAAAGCAATCAAGAGCTTGTTACATATTGAGTAGTGATTTGAAATAAAGAGACAGCATTGTAGAACAGTTCCTCCTCTTTGTTTTGCTATTATGTATTATCATGCTTAGTATATTACATAGTAGTATAGAGTTCTTACAATCAAAAAAGATTTCAATATGTTTCATAGAATCATGGAATAGTTTGGGTTGAAAGAGATCTTTGAAAGGTCTTCAGTCCAACCCTCCTGCCATGAGCAGAGACATCTTCACCTGGATCAGGTTGCTCCGTGTTCCATCCAGTGTAGCTTTGAATGTTTCTGGAGATGGGCATCCGCCACTCGTCTCGGTAACCTGTTTCTTTTGTCTCATTAAAAAAAAAAACACACAAACCCAAACCAAAAAATAATTGTTCCATCTATCTAGTCTGTACTTGTTCTCATTGGTTTAAAACCGTTAACCCTTCTCCTGTCAATAGAGACATGTTTGTTGTGCTTCTGTTCTTTCATTGGTACAAGCCATTATTATCTAAGCATCTCAGCAGCTGCACAAAGCATCGCATATGAAACATTGTATTAGAAAAGGTTGTTGGACTGKGATCTTCTTGAAATTGCTGTGTGAGGCTGTAAATGAGGTTTTTCTATGCTAATACACTGTAAAAACTTGGAATGTGGCAGGGTATTCATAGGCTCAGCTCCAGTATTCAATCT
>NW_026624014.1:8059-13100 GCF_030028575.1 Malurus melanocephalus
TAATGAGTAGTTTTTTGTTTGAATTTCTCATCAGGGCAGCTTCGAGACATAATTGTCCTCTGAGGCGTTTTAAAATGTTTTAGCACTGACCCTGCTGAGGCAACTCCTTTTGTTTTTTAAATAGTTTAAAATTTCAGTTCACAGTAATCTGAAGGGGGACTGTGGAAAAATTCTATCAGGCCCAGGATTTTTTTGAGTGAGGCTGGTGTGGTGGTACCCACTTCTGGGTCTAACAGCATTACTGGAAGTATCTCTCCTTAAATCTGAGAAAGGTGCTGCAGTAGAGGATGTAGGACAAAATGTAATTTGTTCAAAGGCACCATGATTTTCCTACAGTATTTCAAGGTCCATAGAGAAAAGAGGACTCTGAATGCAGAGGCTCGGCATAAGGATTCAGTTCCCAGCTGCCCTCACAGTCCAAAGCAGACAGGTTTTCTCAAGTATGTAACAGGAAGGATTGTTGTTTCATTGCAGTAGGTCATAGCTGTTGACCTGGAAAACATTTTCTTTTTTTCATTCTATCTCCTAAGCGAACTACAGTTGATCCAGACAAAATATGATCATCCTGGTTGAGGATGGGAACTCAATCTTTCTTTAAGTCTCACTGAGAAAAAATGAACTGAAATGTTAGTGTACTCAAGTGGCCTTTCAGGCCATTATTTTTCTTTTCAGGAGAAGGAAGGTGGCACATACAGGCATTAGGAATAATGACAGATAATCTTCAGTTCTGATTGCAATTTATATGTAAAGTGGGTTATTACTGAGCATATCCACAGACTGAAGAAGGGAGTTGGCATCTAGTCTTAAGTGTTAGCTATAGTTCTTGTTAGTGTTGAATTCAGTGCCAAGAATTGTTATAATTCTTTGTTTTCATTGTGTAACTGCGTACATTGACAGCCGTGACACTTTGCTGCTGCTTGTTGGTCACCGTAACTAAGACAACTTGACATACAGAGTTTGTAGGTAAACACAGTAAAGGCACTGAGAATTTGATCCCTGGGCTTGGTATGTATATTTGTTATTGTAAAAGTTACATGACAGAGAAAGGCAGTGATGTGTGCAGTATTTTAGAGGTTGGTTTTATGATAGATGAGGATTTTCTTAATTGTCATTAGCACTGTATCTGCTGCACTGAGCCATCATTCTCTAGAAATATACCTCTGTTTACTAACAAAGACCTTCTGGTTTTAGTTGTGTTCTTTCAGTCTATGTGATAGCTGCAAAACCTGTGCTTTTTACATGACAAATTGGAATCCAATATTATTGTCACTATTTGAAGGAAATGTTAGGCAGAGAGCATATGCAGACAGACGTGTGATTCTTCTTCCATATCTTTAATGTTCTGAATCAACATGGAATTAATAGAATAGAAAAGTTACCCTTGATGTTTTCTTTGTATTCTCGTTTTTCTATTTGGAAATGGGAGGTCTCAGCTGTTTTCTACTGGATCAGTCTCCTCTGCCAGGCTTTACTTGAGCAGGGCATCTACTGGCAGACACATATTTGTTGAATTTGATATGCCATATTTAATAAACCTTGCTTAGGAAAATACTTCATTACATCACTGTGAAGTAGAAAGAAGAGAATGAGTTTAATGAGTCATAGGAGTGTTATTTCACATCAGTCTTTTGATAAGACAGGCTCTGCAACTTGGATATTCCTCATGAAGTAAACTGAATACAGATYGTCTGTGTTAAACAAAAGGTAGTGGCAAGTAATTTCACCCTTTTTCAGCTATTGAATAATCAGTAATTATTTTTTTGTGTTGGAGTTTAGGTCAGTTTGAAAAATGGAACTATGGGCAGGCTGGATGTTTTCAGCAAATGTTGTAATTCGTTGTATTTCAAACTCTCTTTCCCTGCATACTTTGGGTGTGACTATTTTTTTTCCCTATTGTGATGAAAGGAAGGGTTAAGCCTTTTCTCAGTGTTAGAAAAATAATTGGAGAAACCTTGATGGGCTTCTGTAGGTTTTGGGTCACGTTAATAACAAACTAATGGCCTTGGGTAAGTGGGGCTTCCCAGAAATCTGACTTGCTGCAGAAATTTGCTGGACATTGCTCTTTACCCTGCCCCTCGTGGATCCTGGCCCAGCTGGGCATGATTGGGCACAGCTGGGACCAGTATAAAAGAGGTGCAGAGGTGCAGGTAGGGATCCTGGACTCCCCGAAGCTGTAAAGGAACATGAAGCACAGACAGGTAGGGGTGAAGGGTGTTTTGGGAACCAGAATGTCTGTGGGATGGGTCTGTGAGGAACCTGAACACCCAGTGGGGAAGGGAGGCTGTGTATGACATCTGGGTGTCGGGGCATGGGGTGGATCTGTAGGGGAGCCAGGGAGCTGAGGAACAGGTAGGGGGAGTTCCATAGGGAAAGAGGCTTCTGGGGAGTGCAGAACTGTAGGGGACCCATGCATCCAGGTGAGATCCAGAGATGGCCCAGTTGTGCAGGGATGGGCCCACATGGACTGGGAGGGGATTTGTGTGGGACCCAGGTGTTTGGGAGGGGGAATCTGTAGAAAAATCAAGCATCTGGGGTGGGGTTTTCCAGTGGGTGCCCAGAAGTCCAGATGGCTCTAACCCCACGTTCTGCAGGTATCCATGGCGGGCTGGGTGCTGTGCGTGACGCTGGTGCTGGCAGCACTCACAGGGGCTCAAGGCCAGACCTACCAGAATTTCTTGCAGAGGCATGTGGACAATCCCCGGACAAACCTGGCAGGACAACGCTACTGCAACATCATGATGGCGCGGCGGGGAATGACAAGGCCCGTCTGCAAGCCACTGAACACTTTCGTGCACGCCCCAGGCATGACTGTGGCACGTGCCTGTACTTGGCCGCCCAATGCCCAGGGGTACTACACCACCCCGAACAGGCTGAGTGTGACCATCTGCCGCCTGAGAGGCGGGAACACTCGGCCACCCTGCAACTACCGGGCGGCGCAGCAGTGGCAACACTACGTGGAGGTGGCCTGTCAGGCAGGGCTGCCCGTGCACCTCCAGAATACCTTCCCATAGTGAGGCATTCTCGAGGCCCTGGAATGAGGCCTGGCTTGAGGGGGTGCCAATTGTCTCTCCTGTCAGTGGCTCTGTCAGTGCTGGCAATAAAGGAGTTCTCACAGGCTTTGGCTCCAGCATCAGTTTCTGGGTGGACCATGCGCCCTTACCCCTCTCTGGGTGACTCAGCCTTGTCCAAGTTGGACTTGTCCCCCATGTGCCTTATAAATCCCTGTGTTTTCCCATCCTCCTGTGTGTCCATATCCCGTTAGGGTATCTCTGAGCTCTCCTGTGACTTCTCCCATTTCTTGGGTGCTCCACAACTCCCATGGGTGCCCCATAGCCACCACCAGCCTTGCAGCCCAAGGGCACCCTGATCTCCTGGATGTGCATCCAGGGCTCTCCCCAGTATCCTGACCCTTTGGGTGTCACATTGTTTTCCTGGATGCCCCATAATTCCCAACAGGGTTTCCCAACGTCCTGTGTGCCTCATAATCCCCCCTGTATCCCYCCAAATTCCCCCATATGTGCCCCATAAACTGTCAGGTGTCCCATGCCCCACATGCTTCTGACACCATCCCTGACATCTCTGGAACTGAAGCTGCTCCCCCTTGGAACCCCCATGGGAGTGAGCCCTGGCCGAGACTACAGAKAGCCCTRAAYCACCATCCCMMACACACACMYAATGCMSACACAGCTTTCCTCAAGTCTATGGGGAAATGTTCCTGAWATCTAGKCTGGGAAACTTGATAATAGTAAAATGAGAAAGGAGGTGATGTGATTTTGAACTGAATTTTATTTTTGAATGCATAAGGCTGTGGAGGTTCTTACAGGAATGTGGAGTGGGGCTTAGAGGTACTATAAAAACATTTAATTTGATCTTCTCCCATTCTAGCTCAGTTTAGGCTTTTAAAAAAAAAATAAGTGTCATTAATGTACTAGGGAGATTTTTTGGACACAGAAGACAGTAGTTGTTTGTGAGAAAGAGTAGAGAGTTTTGTGTTTTTTCGTCCGTGCCAGAGAGGACTGTAACAGGGCTTAACTCAGAAGCTAAGACAGCAAGAGAAAGATGAGGAAGAGGCTGTATTTCACAAAATGCCCTCTATTTGGAAAGATTCCCTAATAAATTGCACTGTATGCTGTACGAATGGCTAACATTTGGCAACATTGAAATTAATCTCATTCTGGGGCAGCATACAACAGGTTTTTAATACTCAGCAATATAGTTCTATTTTAAGGCAAATATAAGACTCTCACTGTTCTTGAAGCACAGGGAAATCTCTGGAAGGCAGAATGCAATTTCCTATTTGGATGGCAGAAAGGCTGATCTTCCTCTTCAGGGTGTGCGTGTGTGCACATGTGTGTGAAGGGTTGTGTCAGTTGTAATTACAGC
Organism: Malurus melanocephalus; assembly: GCF_030028575.1. NCBI lineage: Eukaryota > Metazoa > Chordata > Aves > Passeriformes > Maluridae > Malurus > Malurus melanocephalus. Next base: position 12,443 of record NW_026624014.1, read on the forward strand.
TGCCAAGACTTCAGTAAAATAGTCATGTCTTTGGTGTTAAGTGCCTCAGAAGCAGAAATGCTTGTAACAGCACAGTCTTTTCTAAGACCTTTCTCCTCTGCAATTCAGCATGGGCTTGGTGTGTCATGCTGGGAAGCATCAGCGGAGTTTCCTGCAGCCAGTGGGATTATCCTTTGTCGGTCATCCTGGCAWGGCTGGAATCTGCAAGGTTTGAGATTAAAGGCCATAATAACCTTACATGAGACATGAGGAACTGAGATAACGGAATGCTGCTTTAGATTGGAGAGAGAATCGATCTTTCCATGCTAGGGGTGCTGTAAAGTGTGAAGTAGCATGATGTAATGTCATAGACTGTTGAAATAGCCATTTCTGTTGGTTGTGGTATTTTATTGTAATAGTTCACAGAGGTTTGGTATTGGCAGTTTGCGGGTGAGTGATAGCCTTGTGATAAACATAGGTTTTTATGTTTCATGTGTGTAAACTGGTCCTTTAGGAGAATCAGTGGAAGAGAGTTAGCATTCGAATAATTACGTTGTGTGAAATGATTGCTGCTGAAGTCCTTGAGATCTGAAGAAGCCCTAAAGACTGAAATAGGAAAGTGTAATTTTTAAAGAAAAAGGAGTGGACAATTTGAAGGAAAATTTGAAAAGATGAAAAC
>NW_026624014.1:13535-46633 GCF_030028575.1 Malurus melanocephalus
CCTCATTTTCTTGCCCTCACTGAGATGTGTGTAAAAAAGCAGAAGATGTCTGGTACATTAATATGCCTAAGAGAGGAGCTCTGTCGGAGCCGACTTAGAASAACTTCTTTAGGACTATTCCCAGAMATTGGGACTAAAGCTAGGGCTTGATCAGGTGCTCTGAAAAATGAWGGATCCGGAGGGGTAGGCAAATGTGTCACATACACAGATTTCTTGGTATATCTGGGAATATTTATGGGGGAAATTGTACAGGTCAGAGTCCTTTTTTCTGCTGCTGCCCCTACTGTTAGTAAACCTCCACATACAGTTTGAAAGACAGAAGAAGGCCGCTGTTTCTCAGCTATTTTATGGTTTCTGTAGATGTACAGTAAGTAGAGTGTTCTGACTCTTCCATGTTTCAGGTCACATATCCTGATTTTCTTGGTGTTATTTAAAATGTAATATTTAATAAAATAGTTTTAATGCATCATAAGAAATTAGGATACAAAGTATCCTATTCAGTATTTACTTCATGTGRGAATTTCTTACATTCTTTTTTCACCACACATGGTTGGGATTCAGAAACATTCTTAACACTCCATAACACAGGCATGGTGGGTAGAGTTAGGAAGCAAAACACCTGCAATTATTTTAAAATTAGTTTACTTTTATTTGGGATTTTTAAACTTCACTGTCAGTAGGATTTGGCATAAACTTCTTATCTTGTTTTTCCTCCTGATATCACCATCATGCATTTTAGTTAAAACTGTTGGAACTCTCTTTGCTTAGCTGAACCTAGCTTTTGTCAAAGGAAGAAATAATTGGAATGTGTAGTATTGTCAACATTTTTACTATTTAATATTTGCAGATACAATAATGAGGAATGTTGCAAGACATTCCCTCTCTCTTTAGGGATGAGTGAAAAACACTTGAATTGGGGACATGCTAGAACTAGTGTTTGAAAAATTGAAACATTAGAAAGCTTTGTGAGACAGCAGCCTCTATTGATTTATCTGAGAAATATTGTAGTGGTATAATAATCTCTGCTAATACAAATAGAAKTTTTCATGGAAAGAAAGCATCTGAKGAGGCARWGTYCAGAATAGGTAAGTAATACAGCARTATTGTGAAGTTTAGRCTTAAATTTCACTTGAAGTATAGGTTGAATGAGCACAAGTCTTAGCAGTTCTTGTTACAAAGACTGACAAGCTTTTGGAAAGAAGTTGTAGCTGTGAAGTAAATATCTTTAGGAGATTAACTAAACCCTGAATTTCTTCTTAAGCGCTCAGGACATTTGGCTCGAGAATATTATTTTAAGAAATGAGCCCTGACTTGGTTTTGTTTAGAGAAAGAGAGTAAGATTTGCCTGTGAAATTCCTTGCCTCTTTAGCTTAACTATTTCTTTTAAGTGAGACAGGTGGTCTTTTCTAAATTTATCTAATAATGAAACCCAATTTAAACATATATTGCTTGCTAAAATATGTATTTTCCCAAATCACGTTWTACTACTATTACTGTACTAAATAAGCTGTCACCCTGAAATCTGTATGTGCTTTTTCTGTCATGTTCTGCAGTTTGCTAAATATGTACTTTTCTAACGTTGGCACAAGTGTGGGAATTTCTCTGTATCCTTCGAATCAAAAGGGATGACTGAGTTACCTAGAACATAGTTACTTTTTTTCTTACTGGCTTTATTTTCTCTTATCTGTATACTTGTTCAATTACTGAGTTWAAACTGTTTGACATGGTATTTAAATTCTTTAACTGTAGATACTAATTACTGTTTAATRTCTGTGTGTCACTCTTGAACTGAGACCATTTATTTTGTCTGCTTCCTTCTATTAATTTGTAAACATGTAAATAYGTGGTTTTCCTTCCATCCTATTTTCTTTGGCCACGCCTGTTCTTATTTGCTTTGTAATGCCAATAACACTGGAATTCCTGTCTCATCATATTTTGTATTTGTTAATTTCTTCCATTTTGGACTGTCTTCACACTGGGGTGTTCTTTGTCTCCATGGGAATGAAAGGTAGACTAGGAGATTGTTCTGAGCCATGGTATAAGAGCSTTTTTTTTCCTCTGCTAGGAGACGCATAGCAAAATTGTGTCCATGCAATTGGCATGATATGGTGGATCTCATTATTATCTTTGTAATGATTTTTTTCCAGGTAGAAAAACAAAGAAACAAAATAAATGCCAACAAAGTATAGTATTTGTTTTGTAACTGATTCCAAGTTTTTATCCCTCTTGTGCTAAAAAGTCAAAAATTTTAATCTTCCTGAATAAAAATTGATGAGTAGCACTTTTTTCCCCTCTTTCTGTTGTCAGATATGTTTGAAAAAATGTTTCCCATTAATTCCATAATGGCCAAGGCCTTTTCAAATACCTTTCTTAGGCATTTAGTCGACCTTTGTGTCTAGACTATTATGTCCTTGTGTCCTCCATATGTCCTCCACATCTTACAGCAGTTCTGTCCTGAACATGATGCAACTTGTTTTTATAGCTGCATTATGCAAGAAGAGGCAGGTGGAAGGAGTGGGACAGAAGTGTTTGAAAAGACAAGTTACAGGAGCTTCTGTCGTTTGTCAAACAGTGCAACATTTGGTGCAGATGGTTCATTACACTCACCAGTGTCTCCTTGGGCATTGAACTGGTACTGCATAGTACAAGGCTCTCTGGGTGGTCAAGCGCTCTTGGTGTCTCTCTCTGCACTGAGTATTTTTTTCCTAGCATTTTTTTTTTGTTGTTGTTTTTCTTGGGGTTTTTTTTTGCTTTTTTTTTTTTTTTTTTTTTTTTTTTTTTTTTTTTAGATGTTAGCATTTTATGGAAGTTCCCAGAGATCCCATGTATACAGTTTATATCATACTCTTCCAGCACACCAAGGTAAATTTCCTCCAGCCCCACAGATGTCATCTGAGCTCCCTCTATAGTCTGTTGCTGTTCTGTTACTCTTGGCTGTACTGTGACATTATATGCAGAGTTCAGGGAGTAATTTTTTCTTTGAGATTAGTTCCTTCATTTTCAAAATGATTTTCAGTGTTTTCTCTGTATTTCTGGATATATACTTCAGTGAGCATTTGGTGTTTCTTGGCACGTGATTCCAAATACTGTGCTATTCAAACATGTTGTTAGTAACGCTGCTGGTACCAAATAGCATCCGCAGAAATCTTAGTGAATGGGAGCTGTGCAACAGAGACAGAGAGGGCTGAAATGCGGTGGCTCCTAGCCCAGCTTCATCAATGGTACTAGAAACATGAGATAAAGGAAAGGGAGTGGGATAAACATTAAATGTGGGGAGCTGACTGCCAGAATCAGTGGAAGCAGGTATTGATTGTAATTGTGCTTTGCCAGCCCCATGAATAAAGGCCTCAGGGGTGGCATGGCCAGGAGCTGGAGCAGCGGAGGAAGCTGACATCAGCCTCCCTGGAGGCTGGCACTGAGAGCAAACTAGTGTCCTGTCACCTGTCATCCCTGCACCCTGCTCTTGAAGGCTGGGTGCCAGAGAATTAGCAAAGGGCTTTTGCAGCAAGGTTCCAGCTTTCCTGCGGGTATTTATGTTTTTCTCTGCCAGAGGAACAGTGCTTACATTACCTCTGGAATGGTTTGTTATTTTGAAGTTTTTTTCATGTTGGTTCTTTGAGTTACTAAGCTGATTGTTATCTTGGCAATTTTGAATTCTTGATTCTCATAAGTATTGATGTGAAGGGCCGCTGCCTTTATCTGTATCTGAGTACTTTGTACGCTAAACTCCTTCTGGTGGCTTTGTCTAAACTATGTTTTTAATGGGAGACTTGATCTGGAGTCAAAGCTGGCAGAAGTCACCATTTTGCTAGCCTGTAAATATCTTCTGGACTTATTTTCTTCTAATTTCCTAAGTGTAATAAAAGATTTTTTTTCAGATTTGTCATTGAAACCTTGATTCACTGAAGAAGGGCTCCTGCTTAGTTCCTAAATGGGATTGGCTTAAGTGGCTTAATGGGAAGCATAACAGCTGAATATTCCCATATTACAGCTTGTAAGAGGGAGACCCCATTGAGCATAAAGTATTGAGCCAAAAATTTTGCTAGATAAACAGTCCTTGTCCTTCTGGGGACAGTTAGTAAGAAATGRGCTAAGGAGCACATGGTCCATCTTGGCTTCTTGCCCTCACAGATATTCTGAGATACGTAAGTGCTGTGATAGGAAATRCCATGCTGCGGAGTGTGGTGTCTGCCTTATTCTCCTGTGTGCATTTAACGGACTAAACTAACATTCTGCATTTGTACAGCAGAGTGCTCTCATGGCTTATGATAGATCAGATAGCTGTGCAGGTCAGCAGAGATGAAAACCAGCATCTGATAGGCAAGTGAGTGTCCACATGCTGCTGAACAGTATGTCTGCCTCCTGGATGAGAATTCCAGACTGGCTCAGGTTTCAGGCTGAAGAATATTACAGTACATAATGAATTTTCCTGGTGCAACTTATGCTTCCTCAGTTATGATTTATGTTTTAGGGTAATACTCTCATTCGATGTGTGTCTCTTAATTACTCTGTCTATGCTGTTTGTGGCCCTCATTTATTTGATGAAACAGGAGTGTTTGGGAGTGGTAGATTTCCCATATGAAGGCAGTTTTGTTGTTGTCACATTCCTCGTATCCTGTTACAGTTTTCAATGTGACCAGCAATTTAGGACTTCATAGGATAATGACAGTCTCGCTGTTACTAGGCTGAAGGTCCTGGAGCAAAATACAAGTGGAAAAAAAATTCTGCACACGTTTCATGCTTTGTTTTTTTTGCAGCACTAGAAAGAGATTGGTTGYGGAGGTATCAAATGACAACCCCATGCCAGCTCTTTCAGTGTACATGTTACAGAGTCACTGAGGAGGTTTGGGGCAGATGAGTGGAGCCCTTCTTGGACTGGTGCAAAGATGTGGAGGGGAGATACATAGTGAGCTCAAGTTTGCTGCATAAGTGAGCTTGAGGCAAGGGGAGAGCTGTGATGTGGGACAGTTGGCTTGGCTGAGTTGGCTTGTTGGAGTGGTCTGAAAATAGCACTGCTACCAAATATCAAAGACCTAGCCTAAAAGACATAAAGAGCCTTCATGTTGGATGAGAAGCAGATGTCTGTACTTGAGATGCAGATGAAAGAATTTGAATAGAAAGCCCGTTAAGAACTGCTTGAAATTAAAAAGAGTGAAATACTCAATAGGAATACAGCTAAAGACAGTGAGGAAAAAGAATCTAAATCTAATACTGTAGGTTTTAAGTTTTGTTAGGGAGCTTGTGCTGCCAGAAAACTCTTGTTTCTGAAATTATCAAATGCAATTTCATGTCCATCTGTAAATTTTTATGTAGCTTTTCTTCATTAAAAGCAAACCAACTCCTCTGTGGGAGTAGGGAGGCTATCAGCAAAATGTATTTTTTGCATTGTGGTAAGTCATATAAAATCTGAGTGGAATTTCATATGGGCAGAATTAAGTTTGCCATTGAATAATGTTCAGGAAATCTTGTCTTTCCTGGTTTGGTAACTGTTAGAAGTATTGTTTCTTGAAAAAGTTATTATAAATCAAGCTTGAAATCATGCGGTTGTCTATTAGACTTCTAAAATTGGTGGTTTGTAAGTCACATAAATAACAGCATCCTTGTGTTGTAGCAGTGAAATTTTACTTCAATAAAATATAAAGATAATGATAAATTCAGAAAACTGCTTCAATTTTAGTGGATTCTCTGTTACAAATCAGTGTTGATTTTAATATATTAACTTCTATGGTATAGGCCATACTAGAATTAAAATGCTGAATACAAAACAAGGGCTAAATTTTCTTTATCCAGTTTTTCAGGGTCAGCCTTCCTCTGAAAATATTTTGTGAGGAACCTTCCTTGCTCATGGACACCTGGTGTTCTCTCAGTAATCTTACCTACCATGTATTACTATGTACTTTAGAATATAGATTTCTGTTGGATAATAATTGAAGGGATGGCAGCATCTACAGAAGACATTGCAGAGGAGAGATCAATGAAATAATGTAGCAAATGTGCTACAGAGGAAAGAAAAGCAATAGGATCATAGGTTCAATGTCTGTTGAAAGATGAAGACTTCTGTATAAATACGTTGTCATGTACTGGTTAGGGTTTTTGCTGTTCAATTTTTTTTTTTTTTTTGTATTGAGGCTTTTTCTCTTTTACCACACTTAAATGTGTGTTTCTTAAAACTTAGGTAATAGCTCCTTTTTAAGAATGAAAAAATGATATAGAAGAATATTGAAGTCCAGAAAGAAACAGTAAAAGTGTTCAAGGCAGGGTGACATTTTTTTTTTCTTTCTGATTTTTTAATATCTTTTCTAATCTGCTGTTTTGGTCATGTGGCAGCTTTTGGTCCTTTTTGTAGGGTTGTCACATTTTCAGATGACATAGATGATTTTTTTTCTTTATGGTAAGATCTTTTCAGGAAAAATTTTAAAAAAATACTAGTCTCACAGTGCATATATAATTGTAGCATGAGCTTAAATTCTTAGAAACACTTCATCACTATGACCCTGAATGAGTGTAATTCTTAAAACATGCATGGATATTAAATTCATTGAAATCCATCATCCTTGGCTATAGGAGTGCTTTGTGTCTTTCAGAGAGACACTTGAAAGAAATACTGAAATTTCACATAGTTTCAAGTAGAGCAGAAAGGATGAATTTTCTATTTAAAATGTATAAATAGCTGTAGCTGGAAAATATTGAAAAAGTGGTATGGTTACTGTTACAAACTGATTTTGTTATGTGTACTTTTATAACTTGCCCTTTAATATGCTCAGGACAAAAGGTAAGGAAACCCGTGAAGAAATTCAGAGAACGTAGGTTCTGTCCTGAGATCCTGAGACACTACCTTTTGCACATAGAGATTTTTAAAGGATGCTTTACTTAGAGATGCTGTGATGCTATCCAGCSTTCACTGTTAACTGTGTATTCGTTCATTCTGTTTTTATACTAAAATTATGGAAATGATACTTTGTAAATTATATAATGATGTTGATTACATTCTGCAGAGGATATTGAACATTATTGTTACCAAACTTACTGACTGAAGATCAGGAAAGGTCTGAATGTAACAGGAAGCCAGGTTCTTATACAGAAGGTTAAATAGCTTTAGGAATGTTTGTAAAATATGTGAAGCTATAACTTATTGAAACAATTTCTGTACTTAATCTGACAATTGATTAACAACTGTAATTGTTTGTAGAGGCACATAAGGATTTTGTTTAACATATCCAATAATGGATTTTATTTAAGTAACTGCTGATTTGAAAAACTAATTCTTTAGGAAAACCAGTATAGGTATATATGGTATATGGGTATTTATATTTTGGATTAAGGATGGAAAATTCCACGCAAACCATAATCCATTCAGATCATAGTGCAGTTAAAAAGAACAGAACCACACACAGAGTCTACAAAGAAAATAGAGAGAAGGGTAGGCATATTGGGAAGAAGAATACAGATCCATAATGCTGCTTTGTCTTGAATGCTCTGCGCAATTCTAGTTACTAAGAAAATAGGCACGGAAAAATTCTGAGAAGGGTAACAAGAAAGGTATGGAGTTGCTTTGTAGACAGAAATAAGTCAACAAGACTTCTAGCAATGCCTCAGGGATATTATATTTGAGATCTATGACGTTGTCTTCAGTATAGAGATGAACAAGAATTGCTTTATCTTCTGGATGGTTTGAGGCCAGCTTGGATGATTTGAGAACATGTAATTTATACAAGCTACACTTGCACATTCTTCCTTAAGTAAAATGCAGGATAATTTGCCTTAGATGTGGTTTTTGTCATGCTCAGAATGACTTGTCTTTTGTTCTAATAGCTTTATGTCCTATATATTCTAATTTTTCACCATTTTAATAATAACTCTGTTTTCTGAATGGGCTTGATGTGGGTGAAGATTGTTGATTTAGTTTAAGTGGAAAGAGAATCTACCACTTTGATGTTTTTTCAAGAATTTTAAGTTTCACCACTGTGGTGTGCTGCGCTGGTGGAACAGCATTGCATTACAGCTGGTTCAAACCTGTTCCGAACACCACGGCAGGAATAAGATCATACTGACTATTAGGAAGAATATTTGAAAAATACTCTCATAATTGTAATTTCTGCTTATTTCTCAGGTAATTAAAATTTTTTATATGCCTATGTGTATTTTATTACTTTAAAAAACTAGTAATTAAAAAACAAATCACATATACTGATTTGTACATTGCTAATCTGTGCAGCACCAGAGTAAAGGAATGGGTAAGTATTGGTACAGAAATACAGTTCTGTTTTGCACTTCCAGACTCTGCTTATTTTTTTCTTTCTCTTCCAAAGCACACATTTTCATAACAACATTTTTATAATAAAACATAATTTGCCAAATACGATTTAGACTGCAACCACTTTTTTTTTCCTATTCCTTTGGGGTAAAAACCTAAAAAGTGTTTCATACCTGCAAAGATGTATTTGATGCGTGATCATTTTTTAACTTCTGACTATGTGGCTTTGACAACTGTATGAGATCCACATTTTCTTGGGAATTAAATTTTGTATGAATTGAGGTTTCTTTACTGTGATCTTTTGGCAAGTGGGATGGAACTGCTGGATTTGACAGTACACCCACTGCATTTTGTTAAGTTTTTACGCATACTTGAAAATGTTTGGTACATTCTTTTAAATATTTCGTTCTRGAGAATGGTTAGTTAGATTAAGACATAATAATAAATAATTCCAGCCATTTTTCTGTGCCACCTGTTATCTGAGATGTGCAGATCAATTTATTGTCTTGGCTATGAATTTCTAATTTATTATCAAATTTCTCATAATCATAAAAGTAATTTATTTAATTCAAGGTTTTCCTTCTTGGAATTGAAGCCTAATACAGCTGATGACATAATTAGGAAGGTATTTTATGTTTATGAAGATGAATCGTAGAAAATAGAGCTAATTAGACTGACTTAATGAAAGATCTTACTGTTGCAGTTAAAATTACATGGTAAATTATTTTCTGAGATTCACACGTCATTCTTTAAAATAGCTGTATTTTATTGATGATGACTTTGAAGCTTTACTTTTTGAAAAATCATGCACTGAAAATGTAATTAAGTTTTTCAATACCTTAGAAGTCAAAGGAAAACTACTGTAACATTTTAAAAACAGAGTTAGAAACATTACCTATATGAGTACCATGAGTAATATTTTTTCTATTTTAAATGCTAATTAGTAACATTTTTGAACAGCATTTTTACTTTATGAGTGATACAAATAGCCTCTGAATTACACTGTTTTATTCTGTATAAGTAGTTTGTTCCATTATGATGACTAATCTTTTTCTCTCCTTTTTTTGTTTTATTTTGCTGCTTGCCTTTTCCAGGAAGTAGAGGTTGGTATGCTTCTTCTGTCTTTCATGATACTGTGAACTTTTCTTGTATTCCTTACGTTTTGCTAAATTTAGGTTGTTTCTCCCCCTCCAGGATGATTATTTTCGTACATGGAGTCCGGGTAAACCATTTGATCAAGGTAAGATTTCACCGCTAGTTATTTGTGCTCATGTTCTAGAGTACTTTCAGAATTCTGTTAATTTGTGTCATTTGCTCTGTCTTCAAATAATTTATTTCAAGAGAACCAGAAACTCAGCTTAAYCACCATTTTATATCTGTGATTTTTTTTCAAGTATTTATTGACTAGAGAAAGAGATGGGAGCATTACAAACTTCCAAAGTAGCTTAAAGTTTCCCTTGGATAAACATGAAGTTTGGAAGATTTTGTTTTATCTATGTAAGTTAAAAACTGATGCATTTTCAGTAGGACTTCTGACAAAAAACAGGCATGCAGTCTAAAATTTCTCTTTGGCGGTCAAAGAAAATATTAAGATTTTGAATGTCTCTTTATATCCATTGGATAAAAGGTGATCTAGAAAACCAATTTTGGAGGTCTGTCATATTCAAGTGATCTGTCTTGAGGCAAAATGCAGCTGGAGCTTTGGGAATGCTGGAGTACAACAGTTCTAGGGTGAGAATAATACGAGCAAATGCCGCAAATATTCCATCCCCAGGCATTGGAACTTAATATTTACTGTGATTTGAAACTGCTGAGAATCTTGATACTTGTTTTAATTGTTCTGAGAAATGCTTCAGAGACTATGTCTTTTCTTATACTAGCAGTGGCATAAACTCAATGAAGAAATAGTGCAGAGGCTTGTAAGCAAGAGACGAAGATAAAAATATGTTGCAAAGATAGTGTTTATTAAATTTAAAGAACTTTCTCCATGATGGATACTGTCGTGTAATGGATATTATTGAGGGTTGATGTGGGGTTCAAGGAATTAGTAGTTGCGTTCATATTTTTATTAAAAAAATGAGTGTCTTATTTTAAGCTTCCAGTCCCTAAAGGAGCCTGCATGAAAGCTGGTGAGAAGAGACTTTTTATAACGGCATGCGATAGGACAAGAGGAAATAGCCTTAAGCAGGAGGAAGCTAGGTTTAAATTAGATATTAAGAGTAAATTTCTTACTATAAGATGGGGTGAGGCACTGGAGCAAGTTGCCCAGAGAGACTGTGAGCTGGACTCCGTCCTTGGAGGTGTTCAGGGCTGGATGTAGCTCAGAGTAACCTGGTCTAGTGGAAGGTTCACTGCCAGCAGTGAGTAGGGCCATTGGAACTAGGTGATCTTTAAGGTCCCTTCCAACCTTAACTCTTTTATGATTGTATGAATAGTGTTTTAATTCATTCTTCTGTACTTCAGTGTATTTTGAAAGGCTTTCTTTCGTTAATAAGCTGAAGTATGTCAGAATTGCTCATGTAGACAGATCTGTGTAATTCTGTTTGTATTAATGAGAGTGACTACATGGAAATGGATGTCCAAGCATTCTAGGAAAGCTCCAAGCCCTTATAATGAAAATGTATAATGGTATTTATTTCTGGGCTGCAAAATCTTTTTTTAGAAGATGGAAAAGTACTATGATTTGCACTGCAGTCCACGAAAACCATTTCTTAAAGCAACATTTGACATTTGTCCGAAGAAAATTTGTTTCCATTGAAGTCTTGTTTGCTTATATTCATATAACATAGAAAAACATATTTAAATGTTTTGACTATATATTTTATATGTATATATATATGTACATGCTTCTAAATTTCTGTAAATACTGCAATGTAGTTTGTTAATAAACAATTATGTGGGGCAGGTATTATTGCTGGAATAAATATGAGTGTTCTATTATCATATTTAGTTACTGCTAAAAGGCAAGTTTTGCTCTTTCAGTGGTTTTAGAAATAAGCAAGTAGGATGTTTTGTTTATTCCAAATTGACGAAATCTACCTTAGTAGATTTAATCTGTGTTTTCTCAATGTTTACTCAAATTGACCTCCTCATATACGCACAATATTTTCAGACACATTTTCTTCATATGCCACTTTTACATGAAATAAAAATATACAGGAAACTTCTGGTATATTTTATTTTTAGACTACAGAGCTTGGAGTGTGTAACTATTGAACTAAATGGTATACACAAAGACACTGGTGCAATTTTTTTAAGTGGAAAAGATGTTTTCCTTTGCTTGATAGAAATACCTTGGAGGAACAGTGGAGTGTATTCATGTAATTGAAAAAATGAAGAATGATATTTCTGTGGAGATTGAACACCCTGAAGGTATAGTTGGTTTGTAGATGTATTTATAACATTTCTTGTAGACCATTCCACTGAATTATTTTTGGCTTTTGTAGTATCAGGTTATGTTGGTTGTCTTTTACAGTAGATAGAACTGTAGATACTGTTGTACAACAAAATCAGATTTTGAAACTATTTTTCACTTGTATTAGTTTAATGTATGCCTTTTAGCTCTGTATATTTTATCTGCTTAGTTCTGTAATTATTTGAGCAACTAAGGATATCCAAATACATGCAAACACATCTCTGTAATTTGTAAATACATTTCTTTCCTGTGAACAGTCATATTAAATGAAGTAACATTAAATAAAATCATTTGGTTCACTCATTTGCAAGCCCTGGGAAGTCATAAAGGAGTTTTATGAAGATCCATTAGTTGGAGACTGAAAACAGTCGTGTAGATTTAACTTTGCTGTGTTTGATATTTGGTCTCATGATCTRGTTTTTATAGCAGAACTATTGATGTTTTTAAACTAGAAATGTATATCCATCACTTTTGAGATAAGTTGCAATGTTTTGCAATTAAAATGTATCACAGAGCACTATAAAATGTCTCGATAAAGAAATGGTGTCTTTGTAGGAGGACACTGAATTTCAAAAAGAGCAGAACTAAAGAACTTTCAAAAATATTTCATGGTTATTTACTGTTAAGACTAGACGATATTTAATCTGGAGAGCAGTTTCCAGTTTCAGGTATTTAGGTATTTTTAGGAATCCTGCTCACTAATAAAGTAACTAAATGCTATGTTAAACAGAGTCCCACTGCTTTATGATACTTTCAGCTAGCCTTTGCCTGGAAAGATCGCTTGTAGGTGTTTAAGGAGCTCTTTAATGGTGCTTTTTCTTATTTATCTGATTCTGTGATTAAATGATTCTTTTATTATTTCTCTTTTATAAATTTATCTACTGTGGTAACACCACGGAAGTGCCTTATCCTATAGAGTTCACAGACTTGGCTGCTGTTTCAGGTTCACTGCATAATACACATCTGATTCTCTAGTTATGGCTTAGAAATTGTTTCAGTATTTATTTCTGTGGGATCATTGAATGGATTTCAAAGTTTATAGCTCTTTTTAGAAGAGGCTGTAGAAAAGATTTTTACTGAGGCTAAAATGAGCCTACAGTAAGAGATTTTGCTTGCCGTCAGTAGCAGCCTAAGCCCTTATTCCTGCTCTCCTGACACGTTTGCTTTACACCCTGATGTTAGGTTCAGAGTCACCATATAGTGAATTGTTACAAGATAAAGTAAAAAGTGGGGTTTTGTTTGTTTGTTTTTAACATGGCCAAATCCTTGATTCAAGTGGCTGTTCAGATTCACAAATAGTTATGGCAGAAAAGTGGAAATGCGGCACAAGGTGACAGTGACTGTCCAGAGGGACAGCACCAGAGTTTCTCAAGCTGGCAGCATGCTGAGCAAAGTATGTGTGGAACTGTTTCTTTGCAGTTACAAACCTGCTAAAATTCTGTCCTGCATATCTATAATTTTAAAATCCAACTTCTCTCTGCTGTGCTGGGATGTCCAAGATGATGGTCGAGTCGTGGGTACCATCAGTCCATAAGGATGCATGCCTGAAAATATTTCAGTGTGTACTAGGACTGCTTCTTCTTTACAGGCTCGCTTAATGGCCTCATTTTCTTATGTTTGCCACAGAAATTAAATAAGACATGTAATAAGAAACAGCTAATMAAGGTAGTTATTAAGAATATGAAATTGGAAATCACTGTTTAGTGGTGAGGGGAAAACAAACAGTTTAATACATCCCTTTAGGAGAACCAAACAATAAGCAAAGACTATAAAGAAGAAAAAAAAAGCTGTGCATAGTTTTATTGAATACAAGAAGGAAATTTGAAATATTCAAAGTTGCCTTTTAACCTATTTAGCTTCTTATATTTAAAAACCTATTAATCTGTAAAATTACAAATATAAAAATGTTGAGACCTGCTTTTTACCTGCTCTTTTTTATGTGGATAATTCAGTTCTACTCCAAGTACATTTCCTGGTCATTTTTCTTATCGCAGACTTCTTCAAAATACAGATATATTTATATTTCTGATGTATTAGATATTTCATTTGAATAGTCTACTGGATTCTGGTTTAGTTAGTTAAAAAAATTTAAAAGCTGAAGTTGATTACAGTAAAATGAAATTTTGATTAAAATTCCCTCTGTAACTTAAAAATACATAATGAAATACAGAAATCAGAGTTCTCCGAGAGACAAAAATAAAATCACTAAGGTTTGAAAAGACCTCTAAGATCATTGAGTCTATCCTTTGACCCAGCACTTCTAAGCCCACCACTAAACCATGTTGCTAAGTGCCACACTGCAAGTCTTTTAACTACCTATCATGCTTAACTGTTTGCTGGTGATATAGCACTGTTGTGAATGATAAAGTCTTAAGGTGTCATTCATTTTCTGCCAAATCAAGAAAGTGAACATTGTGATTTAAAAATAAAAACCAAAAGTGATTTACTAAAGCTACTGAAAACTTGAAAAGGATGCCAGTGAAGTATGCACTTGCATTTCTACTTGTCATAGCGAGTTTGGGTATCTTTGCAGAAAATTTGAGAGTATCTTATTATATGTAGAAGAAACTCAATATACGTGTCTTAATTTGGTTATCACACCAGTCTGAGCCCAAAATAACTAATGACTAGGATAATTTCTGAATTGTCACAAATAATGATAAGGAGGCATTTGACTACTCTCATTTACRTCTCTTTTTGAGCTATGGCTAACCTATTCTCTTGTAAACTTTCAAGGAACACCCAAAAGAGAAAAGACAAAATAATGGGAATATTTTTTGAAGCAGAGCTCACAGATATTTGTGAGGGGGATAATTTCTTAGGATTTAGTCACTGCACAAGTGGATTAAAAAAATGTGACTTAGTGAAGATGATTGTTTTAAAGGAAATAGGGAAAGAATGAGTGAAGTATTTGAGATTCTGAAAAAGAGATCAAGCTTTAGTGTGTTTGTTCCAGAGGAGGAAGAGAGATTATCAGATTTAATTTATTTTTTTAGCATTTATTTTAACTTATATTATCAGTACCCATAATACCAGGCACCATGTTATGAATCGGTATAACTGCATTTTTAAGTCCTTTTTAGAAAAAAACTTGTAATTGCAGCAGTGAACAAAAAGGAAATACGCAGTACTTTTTGTCAATGGTTATAACCAGTGTCAGATGGTTATCATTTGGGATTTGATGTTTCTTGGTTTATCAGAAATTTTGTGTAGCCTAACTACAACCATTGCCAGGCGGCTAGAGATTTGGTGCTAATGTGCCAGAGCTTAGTAATACAGAACAGTAGAATTAGGAGCTGTGTTGCTTTTGAACAGAAGCCTGATAACGAGACTTTATGCAACTGCGTGCGTCACTGTGATGACTTCTGAGCACTTGTGATGGTAGAATTTCTTGGGTAGAAGCTACCTGCATACATACACTATCCTTAAATATTGAAGCACTTGCTCAGAAGTTAGAAGCCAGACCAGACAACCAGTGATGTTCAGGGATTTGAATCTGAAATTTTAATAACTTCCTTGACCATGTAGAGTAAAACCTGCTCTTTAATCTTCTTAGTGAAGTTGTAGATTTATGGGACCAGATGGAGCTAATGTTCAAAAAGATTCCTCTTGTACATCCAGCTGTAGTTACCTACTCTGCTTTTTATGCTGCGTAGTGAATCTTACATGGCAAATACACTGTTTGTGAAAAGAAACAAAAATGTGAGATTGTTMTTTTTTAGAACATCCCCATCAAGATACTGAGGTAGGCTATTTCTTGTTTATTCTCTTATTTTTATGTATAAATTTCAGATTGTTAGTTGCACAGTGGTTAATTTTCTTGTTGAAGTTAAATGGTGTTTATTCTCATTACATAGATATGGTGCACAGTGAGATGGGGTTGTCTTGTTACAAATCCATAGCAGTGTGGATTCAAACCATCTGTGACTAAGGAGGGTCTGTTTGTGCATGTGCAAATTTTGAATGCTGATCACTGTACAGTTTAGGCAAGATAACCATTAGTACTGTTAATTTTAATTAAACATTTATTTGGATTCCATGTTAGCTGAAAATACCAACTGACTGTTGATGTGCTCTGCCTCGCTCTCCTCCCTACTTTTACTAGAAATTACGGTGCTAGGATTCTGCAATTATCTAGACCCACAGAACTTCACCAGTGCTATGGCAGGTGAGAAATTGTAATTTTTTGAAATGGAGACGTAGACACACTGATGATCTTTAAGTACCTTCAGGAATTGTGTGATTTATCAAAAGAGACAATATGAGTCATTCCCTTCTGAGGCTCTGTCTGCTTTGGGTTATAACCTAGGCATTTGACCTAGTAATACTTTAGTTAAAACCTTCAGATAGTTTAAAGCTTTTGCTTCTTTCATTGTCAAATGCAAAAACTTTGTAGGCAAAGAAGTTTGTCTTGCCTTTTAATGTAGAGGAGTGTCTTGGTTTGAAGTACAGGTGTTTGCCAATGAAGGCAGGGACCTCCCTTGGAGTGGTGGATATGACCCCCCTTCCCTCCAAGTTATTATAGCTTTGAAAATCACGGGCTTTCAGGCAAGAGTATGGGT
Source organism: Malurus melanocephalus (assembly GCF_030028575.1). Lineage (NCBI taxonomy): Eukaryota > Metazoa > Chordata > Aves > Passeriformes > Maluridae > Malurus > Malurus melanocephalus. The sequence goes on from NW_026624014.1 coordinate 29,767, forward strand.
AAAAGGGAATATCAGTTTTTACTAATATGTATAACAAGGTGAAACAAGTAACAACAACATTAGCAACAACCAGCCAAGTCCCAACAACCAGCCAAGTGACAGCCTTACAGAGACACASCCTCCCCTTTGGTGCAGTWACATTCCCAGTCAAWAGGGGCGCTGTTGGCTCCTGGCCGGGCAGGGCAGGTGCAATGATTCCCCGGCGGCTGCAGGGGGCGCTGTGGTGCGGGTCCCGGCTGGCTCAGATCTCCCGCATCGCCAAGGACGGGCACAAGCCAGCAGAGGTGGATGGAGAAAAGTTTCCTCTGGAAACTCACAGCGGAAACGCCGATCTCGGTGCTCCTCCGGACAGCAAGAAACCCCAGGATAGCTGGATGAGCAAAGAGATGAGCAGAATCCTGTGGCTGCGAGACGGGATGGAGCAGAACTCAACCCCTGAAGCTGGAATTGCAGGAATCCCCGGCAAGGCACAGGGGGGAGAAGATCACAGTGCAGCAAACAGGAACCAGCAAGCGGAGACACTGGGCTCTGCAGAAAAGAGCAGGCAAGCTCTCCCCTGCAGGTAGCAGGTCGACCTCCTTCTCCCAGCGAAGCAGCGAAGCAGCGAAGGAAGTGAAGTTATCCCCCACCACACACACACATTCCCCCTCCCAGTGCTTAGCAAGATTGTTTGGATGGGGCATAGGTCTTTTTTTCTTTACTAATCGCCCAGCCATCAAAGGGATGACCTGGTAATCAGTGTATCCCAGCAACAAAATGGGAACGAGAAAATTCCCCAAGAAAGGAAACAAAAGGAGTTTGTTTCCTTTCTTGGAAAAGGAAAGGAAAGGAGTTGCGCTACTCATGGGATGCACAAAGCTTGCCGAAGTTTTGGTAAATGGAAGCAAAATATCTAATTGCTTCTTCTTTTGCCCACAGAAATGAATCAGAAATCTGGAGGAAGGAAATAGACTTTAAGCCTGAAAACTTTGTCCTCAACCTTTTTGTATGTTTCATTTTACTGGGAGTAAGGAAACATGTAGTAAGGAACATGTTAGAATGCATTCAAAAATTGTGGAATAATGATAATTTACCATGGTTTCAGCCACAGAGTTCCCATTAAGAGTATTTCTATGTTATGTTTTGCTGGTCTTTATTTCTTATTAAAATCCCTATAAAAATGGTGTTCTAATTAATGTCAGTTTTGAAGAGTGTTTGCTGTAAATTAACTTAGAGAAGGGATGATAGCAAGCTTTTCTTAATTGCTTCTTCAAAGCAAATTACAAATAAATAAATAGATTCATTAGTAATAATTGAATCAAGTTTTAGAATATTAATTGCTTTCTTTGCATGTGAGAAGAACAAATCCATATTCATCTATAAAAGTCACCAGAACWTCCTAATTACATTACATAATTTACTTGTCTTTTACCTTGTAAGTTCTTAGAGAAATAGTAGATGTTAAAAAGCATTTTATACTCTTGAAATATATTTTGTGACAGTGATATTTGTCTACTTCTTGAAATTTAATTAACACAACATTTCATGTTATTGCAGTGTGATATACGGACAAATGTAAAGTAGGCATGCAGACAGATAACCGATAGCAAGGTTGAATATTAGAAGCTGTGTAAAACTGAACATTATCAAGTTATTAAATCCAAGAGCAGACCAGCATCTTTAGAAGCTGGTTGTATATGACATTCTAGGAAGTTAGCTGATACAGTAATAAAAAGATTATTTCTGACAAGACTTACATAAATAGATTTCTTAYGTCTAGAGTCTCCTAACCGTAGTGGAAACCTTCACCTGTTTTCAGTAGCAGTGTAATTGCTACTGAAACTGATGTTTTCACTTCAATTATGACATCAGACTTTCATAAATATGATGACATTTTAGTAAATGCTAATTGGATAAAAACTTATATTGATACCTATTTTGTGTTGAAGACAGTGTCTCTGAGGATTACATCTATCCCACTGTGGGATTTTGGTATTTATGATGTTTTTGGAGTGAACAATGTGCTGTTTCAAAGCTGGTTATTTTCTCAGAAATGGATGGAAATATACAGTGTTTTCTGTGCAAGTCTGCATACTCTGAGATGAAGGAATGCCAGGAGTGTTTTGTCAGAGACAGCTGGGAGATGCAGTGAAGAAATAAAGACTTAGTGCCATGTATTTCTTGATATAAATGAGTCATAAACTTAGAGGAAATCTATGGTGCTTTTCCTGGAATACATTTTGGCATTTTCATAGTAGTTTAAGATATTTGGGATGACTCCTTGTAGAGACCAGACACATAGTCAGCTCTATCTCTGCATTGTAGGGGATCTCCAGCTCTTCCCTTGCATGAGGAGTCCCAGATCCCAGTTCTAAAAAATATTTTTMATGTGGTTTAGCCTTTATTTCCCATGAAAATTGTTTATTTGTCAGTTCCACTTATCAAATAGGCTTAAAAAAAACCCCATTTCCCTGCTTATGTGAGTATCTAATTCTTTTAGGCCTTTCAAAGCTGGCAGAATCACTAATGCAATCTGATGTACTTTATAGTATAGGGTTGACTAGAGCATCTGATGTTCAAAGTAAAAAAGGTAGAAAGCTTATAGTGGTTTTCACAGTTTCTAGCAGCATTTCTTTCTATGTTCTTTCTTGTTTTATCCTCTGTCATGTTGTCACTCTAGGCGGACATTGACCCTTCACTTAGTTAATTAGAATTAACTTTTTCACTGTCCAAAAATTTACATTTTTATTTCAGTTATTTATGTAATCCCTCCCTTGCTGTTTAAAAGTGTTTCTAAGCAGATGCATTCTTCTCTGGCTGCTCTGGTTCAATGACTAAGAAAGTTTCACTGAAAAGGGACCGTATCACATGTAAGACAAGGAAAAACACTTCTGTAGGGACCTCATAGCTGACAACAAGTTCAGCAGGTCATGGGGTGATAATGTGAGTTGGTGTCATGGTGTCATGGCAAGGCTGTAAGTGTTGAGCATGCTTTTGAATATAAAAGTGCTCTTGTGGTTTTGACGCCTGTGACTCTGCTGGCTTATTCACCTAGTTTAGACAGTAGCCCCCACAAAGACCCATGGCTGTTCATGTTTTATGATGAGTATATGTACCTCACCTGAGGTGATCAAGAGTTACATGCAGGGCATGATAACCACTGAGTCAGCAAATACTGAAAGATTACATTGGTACTGTAAGAACTGATGATGTTGTCCTGATCCATCTTTTTGTCTTAAAGTGGGAAATTACCATTTCTTGCTTGTAAAGTTGTGTTCTGCCTGTAACATTTTGCCAAAATGTACTGCCAAAACCATATTTTATGGCAAGCTAAATTTAATGCAGCTGTCAAAACACACCTTCAGAGTCCCAAGAATTTTAGAAATGAAGTAACTATTTCAGTGGGAATGGTTACATGATCTCCCCTGTTTATCCTTTTTCCTGAAACCTATTTTCTACTTGATACTAAACTCAGCATCCTTATATAATTCCCAATTTCTCTTACTCATGTTTTTTTTTATTATTTTTTTTTAAATTTCATTAACCAATTCAATTTTACAGAACAATTGTCTGTAGATGGGCCATATTCCAGTATTGCCACCTTAGTGTCTCCATCAGGGAACATTCTAGGAAGAGATACTTGGACCAGTACTTTATATCATGGTCTGTTCATGCTTACCAGGGGCTGACATTGCATTCTGCCTGACTTTAAGCAGAGAAAATATTTAAATTGGAATCTAAAATCTAAAGGAAATTGGAGAAGGATATGCTCTCCTAAATTTTGCCTCCAACTCTCTTATCCTAATGCAGTCTTTTTTTTTTTTTTTTTTTTTTTTTTTTTTTTTTTTTTTTTTTTTTTTTTTTTTTTTTTTTTTTTTTTTTTTTTTTTTTTTTTTTTGGTGGCATTTGCTTCCCATTTGTATAGAATTGTTGTCATCTAATTTGTTCTGGATTACTTGTGGTGGCTTTATGGCTAGTTTGCTGTAGAAATAAAAACGTGTGTAAGAAGAATACAACTCTTCATGTGTCTTTTACTGCAATTAACAAAGTACTTGTTTTCTGTATTCATTGAATTATTGTAGTAATGATTCCATCACTTTTCTGCATTGTTTCCAATATGATGTATTTGTCTGGCATAGCTGAATGTATTATTAAGAAAGAAATAAAACTGAAAAAGTCACTGTTCAGATTATATTTAATCACACTTAGCACCCCAACATCATGCATCAAAACTTTAACTAATGATCAGCTCAGTTCTTGTTTTCTGGTACATGCATGCTTGGCAGGCTTAGGTTAATATTTGTCAGGTCAAATAGATACGTGGTTAAAAGATTACTTTTGATTGTGAAGAACAGAGGAAACATACATTTTCTTTCATAAGATATACATGCAAATGCATGTTCTCAGACGCATGCTGTGATTGCTGGGAATGTCCTGTGCAGGGCTAAGAGTTGGACTTGATGGTCCTTGTGGGTCCCTTCCAACTCAGAATATTTTGTGATTCTGTGATATTTTATAAGCTGATGTAAGAAATAGGAAAAGAGCATGTCTGAAATATAATTGAATACTGGAAATAATATGCTAATGTGAAGAAGAACACAGGAAAATTTAATAGCTTTCTTGATGAAAAAACGATACCAGTAGGGGTAAAAATGTAGTTTTGGAATGCTTAGATCTACCCAAAAGGACACTGTAGAGACAAGGGAAAGGAAAAGTTGATTGTTCCTTGTGAGAGCTTAAATTGGCAGATGCTTTTCTATATTATAGCCATGTAGGCATGACTACCCAAGAAAAATGCAAATTTAGTAGTAAGCAGCAAACAGCATTATTTAGGTCTTCCAGAATCATAGTCAGAAATCACTCTTTTTAGCTGGAATTGCACTTCAGAAATGAGTATGGATAATGACTAAAGGACCAGCTAAATAAATAAAACCAAAAACAAACCACAAATCAGAAATAGAGGCCTAGAAGGAGGTAGAATTTATATTTAAAAATGGAGTCATACAAATCACTCACCTGCATATTTTAGTTTACTGTTTCTTTTACTGAAATCTCAGATGAGTAATAATTTATCAGTGAATTTTGTGTCATTGTTCACCACTTAATGTTGTAGGAAGAACCTGATTGTGTCTTAGTAAGCTTTTTAGGGAAACAGCTTTCAAAGTGGAAATACCATTATCTGGGAATTAGAGTCAGAATGGCAATTGCTAAAATAGTATAGCAACGAGTGCTTTCTTGCCTACTCAAAAACTGTACTTTTTCCTGATTCCTTTCAGTACAGCACTGTGCAAGCAGCAGGCCAACCCCCTCCACATAATGGGTGGGTTTTATGTGTGGTGTGTCTTGCCTTAATATTCTTGCCTTAATATTCTAGATAACTGTTAACAACTTTCTAAAACTATTTTTAGCTTTAGATCCGGCTAAAGATCCATGTTTGAAGATGAAATGTAGTCGCCATAAGGTCTGTGTTGCACAGGATCAACAAACTGCTGTTTGCATGAGTCACCGAAGGCTTACACACAGGTAAATACTTCAAAAGTTATTCCTATAGACATTTTTATAGTGACTGACTTGTGAACCATAAACCCATTAAAATTAGTTCAGTTACTAAGCAACATATGAGCAGAGTGGAAGTGGATTTTATAGGTCCTTATGTATGCATAATTTGATTATAACGTTTAATATTTAATTTTTTGATAGGCTGGTAAACTAGAAGGTGTACATGTTTAAATATTGCAAGCTGCTGGTACATATGCATTTAGGGAAATACTCACTGTGCCAGTACCAAATGAATAAAATTGTTGTGATAGTGTCCTACTGCCATGCATTACTTTGACATCATCACTTCTTATATGAAGCTAGAGAACTCAAAACTGCCTGTTAAAGTTTAGGTAAGAGCCTGATACAGTGTAAGTTGTTTGAGATTGGTGGGGTTTTTTTCCCTCTTCTTTTTCTCTTCTTCTGTGCATTCTGGTTTTCTTTGCATGCTGGACTGGCTAAATGTGAGGAGCAAATATATGACAAATTCATGTATTTTTGTAGCTTTATCTGAAGCAGAAATACGAATTTGTAGGACCTTAACTATACACTTAGCTGAGTCATGACTGTTGCGTGCTAAGGATATGGAGTCAGATTGCATTTTTGACTTGAAATTGTTCTTTTTTTCACACTTCATTGTGGGAAACAGGACATAGTAGAATGGCTAAATTGCAATAAATGGATTTAAGTAAGTGTCTGTTAAAGTGCTTTGCTCAGTAGGGGCTGAAAAGAGCTGAGGAAAATAAGACTTCTTTGTGTGTTGGATCATTTCAAGTACAGTTTTATGAATGATACAAGGAATGTTCTTCTGAGTGTCTAGTTATGTTAAATACATCCATCTGGAGCTTTTCAAACAAGCAAGATAGTACACGGCGAAAGGAAAAGTTTAGACTGTTCTCGATCTGCAGCTGCACTTAATTAACAAAAAACTCAACAGTATTTGTAGAGTTACACTGTTTATATTAAACAATCTCAGTGTGGAACTAGACGTGTAGAACTTGATAAGGTACTATGTAACGTACACGAATTTTTATCAAAGCTAGGTAGTCTAATTTCAATTGCATGTGAAGTGTCAGGAATGTATCAGTGTTAACTGTGAAAAGACAACGTAGTGATTCAAAATTTCTAAGAGGTATTCATGTCATAGAAAACACTGAATAAAATGATAGCTCCAAGTTAAGTATACAAGTGTAGATGACGACTGAAAAGTTTTTTAGATTAGATGAAGGTGTGTACTCCTGTTGAATTAAGAAACTTTTTGACATCAGCCTTTATCCCTATTCCTCCCACAGTCCTTGTTAGTGTTTTAGAAAGGTAATATTTTAAAAAGCAAAACTTGTCTGAATATAATGCAGTTGATAATGGGAAACTTAGGAATGGCAGCAACTTGGTGATTGCAAAAAGCACTGCAAATGTAATCTTGAAAGGTAGAGGAAGCAATTTTCTGCCTACCTGTGCTGAGCCAGGACAGGGTTTTCCCAAGCTTAGATTTCCCTATTCCCCCAGATTACCGCATACAAATCATTTGCTTTGTGCTTTTTTTCTAAAAGGTTTTTCTCCCTGCAATTCCTGACCTTCCTATAACATAATGGTATAAAGTGTGAATATCATAAACACAAGCAGTCATGTCTGCTGGGTCTCTTTACTACTTTCAATGTTTTTCACCTGGCATGTTATTCCTTCACTTGTATCTAAATTTTGCATACTGATTATCAGTAGGGCCATCTGTTTTTCAGAGTTCCCAAAGGACTAGTGCACTCTTTGAGTCTTGGTAAAAATTGGATGAGAAAGCATATCTTGAGAGTTGATAATGTAACCTATCTACCAGTATCCATTTCCAGTATATCATTTGTGTGTAATCTGTTGGGAATAAATATTTACAAAATTTTATCCCAATAATCTTTCCTTTTTGCTTAGTTTGTGTGTGTGCACATGTGGTGTTCTTCCAGGACCAGATAATATGAATAATTAAGAAAAGGCATCTGGGCTTGTTTTCTGAAAAAATAGTTGAGACTTCATGAATTACTGGGAACTCTTCATAAAGAACTTACCCATAGATTTCAAATTGGGCATATTTTACTGTTAAAATCCATAGATGTTCCAGAGATTTTTCCCAAGACTCTTGCACAGGAAAAGTAGTTTTAAATATGTGAATTGATACAGTGGCAAAGAGGATTCTCAAGAGAGCATCAGGGAAGGGGAGACTTTGCATACTTCCAAGATAAATAAAATGTTATGGGCACCTTTGACTTCCTCCAGGCAAAGAGGCATGACATACAATTGCAGCTGAATAGATCTTCTGTAGTGTGATCAAGCTGAAATGCTCTGATTTGTAGTTAAATTCTGCATTATTAGAAGCAGCATTCCCAAGCAACCCTATTATCTAGTCCATAAATTTCTGTTTATAAATTCTGTTACTTTTTTTAGGTAATGGCATAAACAGAGAGGCTGCTAATCAGTGAATACTGATAATTTTATCAAATGGAAAAATCAGTTTAGTGATTTCTTTTGTTTCCTGTAAGCAGTTGACTTACAGGAAAAACACATGTTCACAGACATTGTCATTCAGTCCATGTTGCCCCAGCTGTTCTTATCTGTACAGTACAATCTCCAAACTATTGCAGCCCTGTTTGGGGTACTGAGAGCACCTCAGTGCTACACAGTGAAGCATGGATGAATATCCCAGCCACCTGCAAGGCTGATAGGCACATGATATGACAAGGTCCCAACAGGATTAATTAATGTGACAGTTCACTATAGTGATGATTCTTTCAGATGTATTAAAATTTCTGTTAGCCTGTGGATCTCATCACTGTGATCTTGCTGCAGTGTGCTTGCCTTTGAATAGTTTCAAAACAAGCTACTGCATCTCACTGTCCTTTTTGTGGAGTTGTGGGTCAGACAAGACTATAGTTTTGCTTTTTCCTCAGTTTCCATGGCAGCTGAGATAATGGTCTCCCCTCACTCTCCTCTCTAGGCTCATTTCCTTTCCTGGTAGACTGCCAAGATGGCAAGTCCTCTGCTAGCATGCTCGTGTGGGGCCGCAGCACCCTGAGACAAGGGCTTTATGTACTGCCCTGAAAAGACTGAATAGCATTTGACACAAAGATGAAATAAGTGTTGATCACTGGTCATGAGAACAGTTCGAAGTACCAGAACTTTAGAAATCGGAAAGACATGTTTAAAGGAGGAAAAATGGTAACAAGTATCAGCATTTGCTTCTCTGCTGGCCCTGTAWTGGAAGCTGCATTCTGTGTGCTACACTCTTAGCTGTATGCTCTGAAAGAGAGAATGTACTTGAGGAGGGGAAAACATGCCGTATATATATATAAATGTTGTTCAAGCCATTCCCATGTGGATTGGTATGGGAAAGGAGTATCTGCCTGCAATAGAATGCATCATATAAAGGTAATTCAAACTATGGTGTAAAATAGACTTTTCATCAATTCTTTAGAATTTAGGAATTTGTCATTAACTTTTTCTTTTGGCTAAATGATGTTTTGCTATCCTACTGTAGCTTCTGGTTTACCTTTATTGATTAAGTGAAAGGGCTTTATTGGGGAAAAAAACCTGTAAGGGTCTTTACATGAAATAATGAAATGGTTTGGAGTATGCAGCTATATATATATTTGTGAATATATAGATATATATTCAGCTAAAAAATGCAATGTGCAAAGTATCAGAATACAATATTGCTACTACTGGGATACRTTGATGGTGACAGGTAGAATATTCATCGCACTTAGAAATTATCTACTCATTTTAGTTTCCAATCCCTTCACTCTCAGGAGATTTAGTTATTTGCATCTGCAGGACTAAGAATTTCTGGCAACTATGAATTCACCCCTGTGAGCTTGCGGAAGAGGAAAGAAATTCTGTGAGTGTTCAGCCAGAAGACAGTTGGAAAGGAAATAAAAAGGGATGATTCAGAGGAGAGGGCTCTAGGTGGTAATGGACATTTCATAATGCCCACAATGGAATGTGTGCTTTTTGTGTATGCAGAGCAGCAGGTGGTAGAGAGAAATCCTTAAATCTTCATGTACTTGTTGTTGCCACTTGGAACACAGAAAGAAAGGATATGTGCAGACACCACAACATATAGGAGCTCATTAAGGCCATGCAAGCTGGTAACTAACTAGGCTCAGAAAACTGGTAAAGTTAGTGCAGTGGTGAGCTGTCATAGCTTTACAGGTCCTGATGAATAGTGTGTTAACTTTCTCTTAGATTTGAAACAGACAATTATGATATTGACACATACTATAGTTTTCGCTAAGGGTGACATTTTGTGAATAACAGGTTATGGTACTAAACTAAGCAGTGTATAGGTGAAGTTCCAAGCCAGTAGGTTAGCTGCAGATGAAGAACAGGAAAACTTGAAAAAATGGGGAAGGGTTGCCACCCGGAGAGAATTTTAATGTAAGCATAACAGTAAACATAGGACGGTGCCCCTGGTTTCAGTTGAATTACTTTTATTGGAATCCTTTTTTTACTCTATGTTTGTAAAAAATATTTAAGCCCAGCACTTACAGGTGAAAGAAAAAGAGGTGTGGACTCTGTCTTTAAATGTTTCTCTTTGCTTTTATCTCAAACCAGATGCAGGAGACAAGTTACAAAGGATTTTAATTCAGTTGAGAGCTAGTTATTGTGCAGCCTGTCCCAAGATTTGACTGCTTATGGCTGGAAACCGGTGAAGACTCTCTCAAAATGATTTGTCCAAAAGTTCTGAAAATTAGGAAATTGAAAAACAGTTTTGGACCAAAAATGGTGTTTCCAGTAAATCCCAGTACTCTTTGATGTGTTAGAACCTAGTGACTAATCTTGTGCTTACTCATTGGTCCTAGTGGAATCTGGTAAAAAACAGTCTCTTTTTCTTCTTTGATAAGTAGAAGAAAAGAAAATCCATTTTACTGTGCAAAATGGATTTGATACATTTAATCAGTCAATGCTTGGAGGCATTAAATTATTCAATGCATTAAAGGTGTATGCAGTTTTTCTAGGCAGATGTTAATCTGTCTCTTTTATGAATTCCTCACCAGCCACAGTGCCCCCTGCCCCTACTGTGAAGGTCCTGCTATGCTTTTATGGGTTTGTTTTTGTGAATTGTGTGGATCAACACAGTGGTTCCCTGCCATGGCAGAAATAGATTGCATTTGTCTCTGCCTTGTTATATCCATAGCATGTTAAGATGGAATAGCAACGTTTGAAGACCTGACAGCACTTCCTTGTGTAATGATATTGTACTTCTTATTTCTTGGTTGGATTTTTTGCCTTTTCCAATCATTTATTATTAGGTTTCTGAGCAGAAATCAGTGGTAACTGATTCCCAATAAATGTTAACTAAGCCATAGAGTCTGGTCATGCTAGCAATTCTGAAAAAACCTCACCCCATTTTATGAAAGTTTAAAGTAGGAGAGGCGAATTTTTCATGGTAAAACATTACAGTTATAGATGATGATCACCTGAAAAATGACAAAGCTTCACTAGGCACAAATAGAGAGTCATAATAAGAAGGCATTTAATTAAGTAAAAATAAGAAGAAATTATAGTCTCTCCTTTTCTATTAGGGCCCCACAAGGCAGGTTCCAGAGAAGTGTACAGAGTGTACAATAAGGTGCACAGATGGTTAGAGGTGGGCAGTATAAAAGGCCTAATAATACAGAATTTGCTCTCTAAGAATTAGTGACTCTAACGAGTCCTGTAAAATGAACTTTAGTGATAGTAGTTCACTGTTTGGAGTAGGACTGTTTCGGGATTAATAAAAATTTTGTAATATTTCTGTCTGTGAGTGCAGTCTTCAAGTTACCACAGTTGCACTATTGAAGCATATTAAAGATGCTTCCATAATAGTGGTAAAGATGTTGCATTGCCTAATCCATTTTATTGAGTTAGAGAAGTTGGATAGGTTCATGGATTTTGTGGTAGCATTTAGTCTTGTTACACCTTCATTCAGAGTTTTGGTTTCAATGACATTTTGAAGTGCTGATTTGGGTTCAAATCACTGGTCATCTAGATCATTATCTTGCCTTTGACTGTCCCTTCTTGTAGTTTTTTTCTGAAGAATATGGAATATGAGTCTAAATACATTTTATATGAGTCTAAATACATTTTATATGAGGTAGATTATCACAAGTTCTTCCCTGTGTATGGTCACCATAGTATTTTAACTTGAGGAAAATGTTCCATCTCAGCTTGGAAGTGATGAGTGTTGGGCCCTGGAGCATGATGTGGATTAGCCTGGATGATGTGACAGAATCTGAGTAACACTGATTGCACTGAAAAAAAGCCAAAATCTCTTCCGTTTCTATTCATGTGAGTACTGCATGGCTCAGATTCTGCCCCCATGCATAAAAACTGAAGAAATCCAAGTATATGAGAGGCGTATTCATGTCTACGTGTGAGAAAAATGCACATACATATATAATTCATACATGTACACACATATATGCACATCCATATATATGAATAAATATGTACATATGCATATGTATTCTTTTTGTTCATTTTGTGTCGATACATGTATCCTAGATTTCCAAAAGATCATACTTTGGAATCTTAGGTATTTTGCTGTCTCCTCTCCTCTGCAATAAAGCAAACATGGGTTTTTATTTAGACTTGTTATGGCTAAATTTCTGATTAAAAAAAAGGAAAAAAAAGGATGTAATTGCAAATCTGTAGTTGTATTAAGCAGTCTGAGCAGTTTTGAAAGCAAATCTATTAGAGCTGATATGGAAGATTTTCTCATTTCATTAGAAAAAAGGGAAAGAAGCAGAGAAGAAGGAACAGTATAGCTTTGTAGCTTTCCTGTATTTTTAGGTGCTGCAACATTTCATTAAAAAAAAAAAAAAAAACAAACCAAAAAACAAAATGAACAAGCTTTCAAAAATCTGAAGCAAATCAAAGGACTTGCTTTGGGTAGATTTTGTGAAAGTTGCAAACACCACTATTTAGGATGTCATCATTTCACATTATAATGCTGCTGAAGAAGGCCAGCTGGTGCAGTTAAGTCCYTTATTGGAAATGTAACTCTGATTCATTACTGTGATTTGTAGTTGTACACAGAAACACTTAATCATTCTTATCCTCCAAGCTCTATTGAATCTACTAAAGGCTTTCTGGTTCTTTACATAATTTGTGCTGCCAGTCTGCCAGCTTGGCAGTGTTTCAAGCTTGTTGCATTATCTGTTTTTGTTTGCACAGGAAGTGATGCTGCGCGTAGGCTGAATTTACAGTAATTCCTTTGTAATAAGCTAATGAGCACCACTACTTCATTCACAATACTAACATTATATAGCTTTGATTAGACCAATTATTGTGTATATAATTGTCAATTGTATGTCATTGTGATCATACTTGCACTCTACAAAGTACTGAAAAGGAAATCTGCTTAGCCACAGCTTAATTAAACTTGCTGAGAAAACAATGTGGACTTTTATGTGCTTAAGAGAGGTAAAAATTTAAATATGTTGGAGATTTGTATATGCTATTCAATTTAATTTATTGAAGTGAGAGGGATGAAGCTTCTTTTTTTACTCCATTTCATTGCATTGTGGAGGAAACAAGGTGATAAACAGTGTGCATCATGCAATCTGCATATGTTGTGAAGGCCTGTTAATTCCTTGGTGAGCTTGTGCGTCCTCCATTCATTTTAGTGAGAGTTGCGGGAACACAACAAGAGGGAAACAGGATTCTCTCACGGAATTCATTATCTCTCTATATGGAACTTTTGTTAACAGTAGTGGAAGACAGCTATGTTGATCATTTTGTATATTGCAGTATCAGTGTTGTCTACATCATCATTACTGTTTATTAAGGTCGTAACTAGGCCATACGGTATTTATACTTTTTGCTGTCCAGCTTTGAAACTCAAAAAATTGCTGTTGTTATGAAAAAAACGTACCCAACCCCTACCCTCCCCAAATTGTGTCTGTATAAAGCTAAAATGCTATTTTTTTAATGTTTGGCTTTGGTTTATTTGGTTTTTTTGTTTGTTTGTTTTAGTGTGTAAAACAGATTTTAAATAAAGGAGACTTAAACAGAGCCTTTGTATTCTATTTGTTAGCAGAACAGGTGTTTTCCGCTGTAATTTTCCCATTCAAAAATCCATTATATGCCTTTTTTAAGGAAAATGTGGAGTCCTATTCCTATGCTAGACTAAATCATATGGACATGAGTTAATTTACTAAGTCCTGGGCCTGCTCATGTTCTATCTGCTCCAGTAAGAATCTTGTTCAGATTCTCAGTTGCCTGTAGGAGTGAGGAGGCATTGCATATCAGTTGGCATGACTAATTTTTCCGTGATCATGAGAGTCCTACTTAGAAATTCTACAATGGAATTATAAATTAGGATTGGAATTGTTTTCAGGAAAATGAATTTCAGCTTGCTGTGTTTCTTTCTGTCATGCTGACAGTGGCTGAAGGCACCCTCAGTTGTACCACCTCCTAAGCAGCAGTGAGTTAGGACACAAAAAGCTTTGCCAGTAGAGTRTAAAATTTTGACTGATCCTAAGGGATGTTAATGTACTGTCCTGTTTATAAAAAATGGTGTGTGAGCTTTTGTTGTGTTGTTTTAAAATGGTATTTTCCCTTAGAGTGTTTCTGAAAATCTACTTTAAAAGATTGCTTTTTTTGTGAAAATTTAGGAAGAATGATGAAGACAGTGCTTTTAGATCATTTCTCTGCTCTTAACTATGAAGTTGTGACTGTAGTCCACAGCATTAAGACTCACTGTGTGCAATTGTAAGCGCTGAAATAATACAAAATATAAGAGTAAAAGCTTTTAATATTCCTTTATTAGAAAAAGTAGGCAAAGTGAATTCAGGAAGAGTTCAACGCCCCTTCCTAAAAATAACTGTTGAGCTTGTAATATGTTTTTATGATGCTTTAGAAATTATCTGTCATCAGTTTTCAGTGTACTTTATTGGAATTTTTATCAATTCTAGAATAGGTGATGCAAACATTTGTGATTAATTACTGCTTAATTTGGAATTTCTTTGTGGGTTGTGTGCTCAGAGGTTTGGGKTTTTTTTGTTTTTTCATTACTACTGAAATATTGTAACACTGGACAATGGAACACAATTGAACTTCAGGAGGCTTGTATATGAAGGGCTCTTTCATAGGTTTTAAAATTTGATATTCATTATAATGAGGTGCTTTTATTACTGCGTAGCATCCGTTCTTACGCATTTCATTTTACGTGAAAGTTTTGGTTCATAAGTTTATGGGCTCCAAAATACTCTGCGGTCTTATGTGTCAGTGGTGGGAAAAGTACACTGTGTGGAACTGGGTAGGAGTAGTGTTCAGGGAATAGAAAGCATTGTACTAATTTCCATTTATGTAAAACAATACATTTAACATTTCCAATGTTGAGAAATGCATTAATTGCAGTAGCTGGAGGTGTTTGTCTTCATAGAGGGAAGAGTGTGCAGATATTGGAACTTTACAGTAAAAATTACTGCTTTTGGAAATCACGTAGTGTGTTCCTGTGTTGATTTTGCTTGGCCCAGTTTTTGGAAGTGGGGGAGCCAAAAACATGGCTCCTGTGAGAAGCTTCTGGAGGCTTCCACCAGGTCCAGCAGAGCTCACTGCTGTTGGCTCTGAGGATGATGGACATGCCACTGACCAAACCTGGGCCAGTTGGAGATAGTGGTTACACCTCTGTGAAAACATATTTAAGAGGAAATCAAAACCAGGGAACACACAGTAGTTTTGCCAGAGGAGGAGGCTGAGAAATATGTGAGGGAATGCAGACACCAAGGTCAGTGGATGAGGGGGAGGAGCTGCTCCAGGCGCCGGAGCTGGGATTCCTTTGCAGACCGTGGTGATGAGCATGGTGGAGCAGACTGTCCCCCTGCAGCCCGTGGTGACCATGGTGGAGCAGGCTGTCCCCCTGCAGCCCACGGTGACCATGGTGGAGCAGGCTGTCCCCCTGCAGCCCGTGGTGACCATGGTGGAGGAGGCTGTCCCCCTACAGCCCATGGTGATCATGGTGGAGCAGGCTGTCCCACTGCAGCCCATGGTGACCATGGCGGAGCAGGCTGTCCTCCTGCAGGTGACCATGGTGGAGCAGGCTGTCCCCCTGCAGCCCATGGGGTCCACAGAGGGTGCAGAGATCCACCCGCAGCCCGTGGAGGAGGGAGGTCCCCACGCTGGAGCGGGCAGATGCCRAGAAGGGGCTGTGTCCAGCAGGAGAGCCATGGAGAGAGAGGCCTTGCTCCCGAGATGGGACAGCCTGGCCTTGGGCCTGCACCCAGGGGACGAGGGACCCACGGTGCAGCAGTTTTGGGGTGACTGTCTGCCCGTGGGGGCACTCACAATGCAGCAGATGTGAGTGGACTGCTGCTCGTGAGAGTGGAACCGCGACGGAGAGGTTCACAGAGAACTGTCTCCTGTGGGAGGGACCCCATGGCAACGCAAGGGAAGGACTCCTCTCCCTCAGCAGCCGCAGATCGATCCAGTGATGAACTGACCAACCCCACACCCTGAACTGACCAACCCCACACCCTGAACTGACCAACCCCACACCCTGAACTGACCAACCCCACACACTGAACTGACCAACCCCACACCTGAACTGACCAACCCCACACCCTGAACTGACCAACCCCACACCCCGAACTGACCAACCCCACAACTGAACTGACCAACCCCACACCCTGTTCACCCCCCGCTGCTTTGTACTGTTGGTGGGAAGGGGGGAGGGAATGGGGAGAAGATCGGTGTCTTTGAGGGTTGTGTTTTATTTCTCATTCTCCTCCTCTGACTTTGTTAGTAATAAATTCACTTCATAATTTAAGTAGTGCCTGTTTTGTCCATCAAGTGTTTCCTCCCCGCTCCTTATCTCAACTCATGAAACCTTTTTGTTAGTTTTTCTTCCCCTTCGCTCTTCTCTACCCAATGTGGTGGTGGGGGAGAGCGAATGAGCAGGTGTTGTGGGTGCCTGGCTTTTTGCCAGCATTCCAAACCACGACGATGCTAAGAACATGTCAGGAGTCTCTAAATGTTTTTTGTTACGTGGCCAATTTTATAAGGTGGTTTTGTGTCTTGTTGTATTTTTTGTCTTTCATTTTAAATCAAATGCCAAAACTCTTTTCACATGTTCTAAAGTAGGTTTCAGGTTCAGCCTGTCTAAAGTAGGTTTGCTTTACGATGTGCTGTAGTCTGCTACAAGAGAATAGAAATAATTTACTTAGGTGTGTAGCTTTTCCCACTGCTATATATTCTATATTAGATCCTAATTGCCTAAAAATCAGGTTGGTTTTTTTTTTTTTTTTCATTTTATGTCAAAACCTACTGGAACGCTTATGCCACACAAATACTTTTCCTAAAACCCTTATGCATCTTCTGTATTATT